>NW_017732408.1:25994-153244 GCF_001890085.2 Hipposideros armiger | reverse complement strand
TATGGAGGTACCTCAAAAATCTGAAAATGGAACTGTTTATGTGCTTTCGACTGGGCTAAGATCACTTCTCTGTGAATCCCCAGGGGTCACTGAGGAAGGACGTAATGAATCCCAGGAGATAAGAATTTGTAAAAAAATATTTTGAAAAGAGATCAGGCCCATCAAGATCCTGGTACTATTATCTCCTTTCTCCCCATGTCATCCCTGGGATGACTTGGAAATGAGTAGCTGTAGTGAGACAGCACATTGTTTGAATGCCTTGAAAAGGGGACATTTCTAACAATAACGCTAAGACTAATGACTTGCACATTTATTAATGAAACTGACAGTAGCTGAATATTATTCAAATAACATGAATACAAATAAAAACATGCCTGGGTTTGCTTGTCACACTGCTTCACTGAATGGTACAGCTTGTTAAATAGCTGGGCATCAGCCAACAGAATACCTGGAGTGCTTCATCAGTACTAATATCCAATAGTTTACCGGTCAGTTTCTGAATAAATGTGCATGCCCTATTTTATTACAGCTTTAGGCACAGGAAGTGAAGTACAGGCTACATATCTATATTTGTGAAAGAAAAGCTGCTCCTATGTTTTCTACGTAACTATAAAGCTTTCATTGTTGAGTGTTTTTCCTAACATTTCACTAATGCTGGGGTCCTGAGATATTTATCAGGAGGTCAATGAGTTGCATCCAGACTGATCTCAGAGAGCAGGGTAGGTAGGTCCCTAAATTGACAACTGTTGTAAAACTCTGAGAATATGACTTCTGTGATCTTCTGTGGATACCTGGGCTTTGCATAGACGTGGTGGGCTGGTATATCAACATGTGCAAATGGCCTGGTTTTTTTTACATACGCCAACTTTTACAAGATTTTTGCAATTTTACATACGCCAACTTTTGCAAGATTCTTTCAACAACTGGGTAGGGCTCAATAGGTAGAATGATAGCATCTAAGTGTACTTTGTTCCCTTTCAGTATATGTTTCCTCAACCTGCAGCATTTTAGCTCTGCATTGCCAGAGAATTTTATGGATCCTCCCAGTCTGAGGTTTGTTAGAGCAGTTTCTCAACCTCAATACTACTGACAGTTTGTTCAAGGATAATTCTTGCTGGGGGCCGTCCTGTGCATTGTAGGGTGTTTTGTAACATCCCTGAATTCTATCTACTAGATGTCAGTAGCAACTCTCTGCCAGTTGTGACAACCCCAAATGTCTCTAGACTTGGCCAAATGCCCTCTGGGGCCGGGGGGGCAAAGTCACTTCCTATCCCCACATTTAGGACCACTGCCTTAGAGAGAGGGTCCTCTCTCACATTCAAGGTCCATGCAAAGAACATTAATAGAACATCTGTGATTGACATATGGTAGCAAACCAGGAAATACCTAATGGGCCTTTGCTAGAGTCAATTTTAAACTGTTAAATGTGAGAGATGCCAATTTTCAGAAAGATCTGCTTTAACAGATTCATTGAAATGGGAGATACGGTTTCAACTTTTAAATAGGCAATGACAGTTTTGAAAGAGCAGGTGCATTTTAATAACATGCTTCCATTTTTGAATGATTACTACTATTAATGATATTAGTACTAATATTTTAATGATTCAAATATCACTATTAGTAAAATTACCCAGTAAGATACATGAGTATAAATCTTTTTATTATAACAAATGTGAAAAAAACCACATAGAATAAAATTGTACTACTTGGGATTTTATTCAAGGGTGAAAAACAAATTTAAGTAACAGGAATAGAGGTAGATGACAGGCAGAGAAAGAGAATAAAAGAGCAAAGTGACAAATAAATAGGTTCAAGAGAAAATGGTCCAGATGGCCTTTTTTATTCTCAGAGCTCCAAGTCAGAACCATGGCACATAGTTTAGTCTTGGGGAGGTGACAGTTGAGAATGCAGTTTCAAACCTCCCTCTCTTTGAGGAAAGAGCATTTTTTGAGTGTCTATAAGTGCATTGCCTGTGCTATCTAATTTATTAATCCTTCCCACAAGCCCGGAACATTCAGAGCTGCTTCTAATGGTAGGTGAAGAAACTGGCATGCTATGTTCAGAAATCCTGTGGTTAACACCAAAATAAATAAAACAGAAAATAAATCAAAATGGTAAAAGTGTTCTTATCACTTCCCTGTCCCACCTCAAAAGCAGTGCAGCACAGGCTTTGCAGTGATCGTGTAACCACTACGAAGGTTTTAATCATGATTGTTTGAAGGAAATACCACTGATAGTTTTAGAAACAAGGAACGTGTTTAATTAAAAAATTTTATTCCTTTTTTGCCAAAAGAAGCTGCTTCTCTTTAACACAGGAAATTAAATTTTTATGCCAAAAACCTGTTTACAGGTTGATTTGCTTATTTTTCTCTGAAGCATTTCTGAAAATATTTTCTTTCTACTAATAGATGATTAACTTGAATACATTCTTATCGGGGCCCTGTCTTGGTCCCTGCCTAAATTCTTAGAGGGCTTTCTGCTAAGTATCCACAGAATTTCTCAGAATACTCCCTGCCCCCCACCACCACACACACACAAAATTGTTAGGGATGAGAGAATTGCTTATGCAATGTGAATAAAAATATTTTGTGGGCTGAGATTATAAATCAGGGCTCCCCAAGTTACCCTTTAAAAATGATTCAAGAGGCTGGTATTTTATTTTCACATGAAAATTTCATTCAGATGCATTCCAGTGCTATAAGACTAGGACCCTGAAAATCTTAAAACTCAATTTCAAGCAAGGAGTGTGGTTTAATGGGAAAAGGCATTAAATTTATCATGGGTCAAGGGACATGAATACAAGTGCCATCTCTCCCGTGTATTTGCTGAGTGTGGTAGAAAGGGTACTGCCATGTTGCACAACTGTAGGCTTATTTTCCCCTTTTTGGTTTTTACGAAAGACCTGCCCTGGGAGATACTTGAGTTAACAGTGCACATTCTCTGACACTTTATATCAGGCTAATTCCTCCAGCCTCCGCCCCCCTGTGNCCCGCACAGCTGCCCCCCGCCCCGGGATTCTTGACACAGACTATAGTCTGAGCACCAATTGTATTATTTTACTGTTTTTAACTTTGTATTTTGAAATCATTTCAAACTTATAGAAAAGTTGCAAATATAGTACAAAACACTCCTATATATCCCTCACTTCAGCTATCCCAGTTATTGACATTTAATCACATTTGCTTTGTCATCTTCTCCCTCTCTCTTTGTACCCCTATTCTTATGTGTGTATACACAAACACAAGTGCAAACATATATACCGTTTTTTTCTGAACCATTTGAGAGTAAGTTGCAGACATGGTGCTCTTTACCACTGAATATCTTAGCATATATTAGCTAAGAAAGAAGCATGTTCTCTGACACAACCATAGTAAAATTATGAAAACCAAGTTAACATTATACAGTCCTAATATCTACTTTATAGACTTTATTCAAATTTCAATCATTTTCCCATTTAATCTCTTTATAGAAAAATAATTGTGGCCAGGATTCAATCATGGGTTGCATTTAGTTACTCTGTCTAGTGCACTTTACTCTGGAACAGTTCCTTGGTTTTTCCTTGCCTTTCATAACCTTCACATATTTTAAGAGTACAGACCAGTATCTCTCAATTTGTGCTGTCTTAATGTGTCTTCATTATTAGATTTAGGTTATATGTTTTTCTGCAATATTATCATGTAAATGATACTGTGTTCCCAGCACACTGTATCGGGAGGCACAGGATGTCATTAGAACTATTACTGGTAATGATAATTTTGAGCACTTGGTTAAGATGATGCCTAGCAGTTTTCTCCACTTTAAAGTTACTATGTTTTTCTCTGTAGTCAGTATTTTGTGGGGAGATACTTTGAAGTTATGTAAGTATCCTGCTGCTCATCAAACTTTCATCCACTGGTTTTAGCATCCATTGGTGATTCTTGTTGAAGCAATTATTACTACAATAGTTGCCAAGTCATGATTGTCTAACTCCATCTAATTCTATCTTGATTTATTAGCACTGAATACTATTTTCCAGTAACGGGAGCTTAGATCCTTGAAGAATGGCCAGTTCCAGTGCTGGGGATGGGAAAATGAAAGATAAGTTTGGACTCTCTTTTGAACAAGAAGGCATGGAGTTTCTCTAAAAATGGTGGGAACATGTCAAAATGACACTAGAGCTGGACTGAAATGGCTCTACTGGCTAAATCTGGAGCAAGTAGAGCACTAAAACCTAATGTAATGGGCTATAACCCATTGAACAAAATAGAAATAAAAACATAAGAATTCATTAGTCCATATTGAATGAATGAATGAATGAAATGGCTGTAAATAGAAAGCTCTTTCTTAGAGGAGAATGCTAATTTTCCTTTTAAAGAGCCATTGTTTGAAGGGAGCATTTTATTATGAAAACTCTAGTCAGTAAGGCTGTACTTCATTACCTCCTCAAAAGAGATCTCTGACACATTCTTCCTGAGAGATCTAGGGTACCACCACTGGTGAGAGCCATGAGGTTCTCCAGAGGTGTCTTTGCTATGCGACAAAGAGGAACACTGACCCAACTGCCATCGGCTCCTGGGAGCTTGGCACAGCAAAATACTTCAGGAGTCTTTTGATGACCAGACTAAGACTTCTAGTTTTGTACTTCCAATGAGAGCTACTGCTAAATATATTTCATAAAGCTCCAAGTTGTAATTAAAAAACACCCAAGGGATGCCTCGTTACCTGGAAACAGGTAAAGAGATCACCATTAGTCAGAACGCTAGCCATGACTTAGTGTTTGCTGCTGACAAGTCTGTCTCAAAGATGTTGGCGCCTGGAATAGGAAGCCCACCCATGAATACAGCTTAAAAATTTGCTAAATGAAATATGGTCTACTTTCCTACCCTGGAAAATGCACCATCAGAATTGTAAATAAAGGTGTCAATGTATGGCTTTAGTATGAGTAGGAATTAGAGCAAAGCAAAGCTGGCTAAACTTTATTATTATCGCACATACTTGAGTGCTCTCTTGGTTGGACAGTGCTGTTTCCCCACAAAGCAGGCCCCAAGGAAAGGACTTCCACGCAGGTAACTTATTTAGGACATTAAGGAAACTGAGGCAGGAGAGGAAGAAAAGCCAAAAAGTGGGTGTTAGTGAACAGCCTACCAGTATGGACAACTGGGCCTAAGTATCCCTTGGAGGAGTGTCTTAAACTAAAACAAAACAAAACACTTTTGCCTTTGTACATGTCCATGATAAAGTTATTGCTGTTTAATATGTAGTTCAATTACAGGAAATTAATTTTCTAGCCGAAAGCATGTTTGCAGGTTGATTAGTTTATTTTCCTCTGAAGCATTTTTGAAAGCATCCTTTCTAATAATAGCTGGTTAACCTGAATGCATTTTCATTAGTGCCCCTCATTATTGCTGTCCACATCTAAGTATTGTTGTGCAGTGAGACAGGGAACCTGGGGGAATTTATCCATTGACTCTGATGATTGTCTCTGAGAATATTAAATTCCTTATACTTTGGGGCTGTCCTGTGTAGTGTTTGAGCAAGAGCTCATGGCACAAGGGAAGGATCTCAGGCAGAGAAGCAGGAAGTTGCAAACCCTTGAGATAACATTTTCTAAAAATTTATTTTGCTTGTCTTTTATCATCAAGATTTTATATAATGTGTTATATCGAGCGTAATATGCTGAATGCACTTTTAAGTCCCCCAAATTTGTACCTTCATCAAAGATAAAATTTAGAGTAAATACAAAATTAAAAACATTTTCTTATGTTTTTAAATTAAAATTTTAAATGACCAGAAAAATCACAAATTATACTAAATTAACATCAAAATGTTAAATCCAAACATTTATGTACAGTAAATTTTTTAGTTTCTTATTTTTAAACTAATTAAATCTTTTGATATTTTACAATAAACTTCTTATTTTGGTGCAGCTCACAGTAGCCCATCTGGGGACTGAACCAGCAACCTTGGCGTTATCAGCACCACACTTTAACCAACTGAGCTAACCGGCCACCCCCTAATTAAATCTTTTAATATTTTAAAATAAACTTCTTATTTTGGAATAATTTTGGACCTGCACAAAATTTGCAAAGGTAATCAGAGAATTCCTGAACCCCTTACTCAGTATCCCCTAATGTTTCCATTTTACATTACCATGATAGATGTGTCACAATTAAGAAGCCAACAGTGGCACAATACAATTCACTGAACTTCATAATTTATTCAGATTTCACCAATCTTTCCACTACAGCCCTTTTTCTATTTCAGGATCCAATCCAGGATACCACATACATTTAGTCTTTATGTGTGCATAGTCTCCTCTGTTCTGTGACAGTTTCGCTGACTTTCTCTGCTTTTCATGGTCTCGGGAGTTTTGAGCAGTACTGGTTGGTCATGTATTTTGTGGTCTGTTCTTTGTTGAGGTTCATCTGCTATTTTCCCATGATTAGACAGGGGTTATAGGTTTTGGGGAAGAACACAACAAAATGAGAGACCTTTCTCAACACATCGTGTGAGGGGACACATGTTATCTACATGACAAGCTGGGATTTGCTCTTTTCTCCACTGGAACTTCACATTCCCTATCTTTTGGAAGTGAACCACTAAAATTGGCCCACAGTCAGAAAGAGGGGGAAATTAAGCTTCATTTCATATATTATTTGGAACTTTTTGTAAGACAGATTTAGCCCCTTAATTACTTATTTATTCAATCATTTAGATAGGTATGGATTCATATGTATTTATGTTATTATTTAGATTATAATACCTTGCTACGTAACTTATTCATTTGCTCATGGTTTTCCAGTTTGGGCCATTGGGAGAGTGTTCAGTTTGACTTCTGTGTCCCATGACTTAACCCCATTCTTTTCTTTTCTTGGAGCACTTTCTTGCTGTCTGGCCTTAAAATATGCTCTCGATTCAACTTGGGATAGTCCTGTTATAATGTACTGGGATCACCCACTTATCCAAGATGCTCTGGTTTCTGTCATTGGACAATGGTACATAGAAACCAGGATTTGGGTACTGGGTGTGCCCATTGTTACTGGGGTGTCACTTCTTTTAGGCCCTTTTAGCAGAGTTAGGAAATATATGCAGTATACTAAATTATGTGTGCACATATATCTCTAATCATCTTGGCATCTATCATCTGTATAGATAGTAAACCAAATTAGTTAATGCCTCTTACTCTAATCCAGTACCACATGGCTTATTTTAGCTTCCTCCTACCCCTCGATTATTTTTAACTCCCTCTTTGACAGTGAGAAACCTGGTTCTCACCATTCACCATTCATTTACTTATCTGTTTGACTTTAATATACATTTAAGGCAATTTCAGGTTTGTTAACTCATTCTATCCTGAGAAACAAATTTACCAATTAGAGTACAGTGGTTTTTAAATGTTTTAATTATTTATTTTTTTCAGTTACAGTTGACCTTCAACATTATTTTATATTAGTTTCAGGTGTACAGCATAGTGGTTAGACATTTATATCATTTATGCAGTGATCCCCCAATTACTCTAGTACCTACCCGGCACTATACCTAGTTGTAATATTATTGACTATATTCTCTATGCTGTACTTTATAGCCCATGACTGTTTTGTAGCTACCAATTTTTATTTCTTAATCCTTTCACCTTTTTCACTCAGCTCTCCAACCCCACTCCCTTTTCACAACCATCAATTTGTTCTCTGTATCTGAGTCTGTTTTTGTTTGGTTTGTTCATTTATTTTGTTCTTTAGTTTCCACATGTAAGTGAGATCATATGGTATTTGTCTTTCTCAGACTGACATATTTCACTTACCATAGTACTCTCCAGGTCCATCCATGTTGTCACACATAATAAGATTTCATTTTTTTTTATGGTAGAGTACAGTGTTTATATATAGTTCCTTATGTCTGCACTTAACCTTACAGTTTCTAGTCAAAATACTGTTTTCAAAGATGTTTAGGTCAGCTCTTTTCCCCACAATCCCTCTAGTGAGATGATTTATACATTTGTGATACAGTTAGATTTATTTGTCATACTGTGCATTCCATCCTGGGATCCCTCTACCATCCTGTTTGATTTTGTCTTTAATGTGCATATATTAATGTTCACTCTTTGTAATGTATTTTTCTATGGGTGTTGGCAAGAGCATAGAGTCCACCACTCCAGGACCATAGAGTACAGTTCCATTACCATAAAAATTTCCCTGTACCTTCCTTTGTAGTCATCCTTTTCTTATCTCCCTAATCCTTGGAAACCATTGATCTCTTTTGATCCTATAGTTTTGTCTTTTTTCTAATGGAGTCATAATATGTACCTTGTTTTGGGTCTGACTTTCTTACTTAACAGAATGCATTTAAGGGCCGCATATATCGTGGGAATCAGCAGCTTGATATTTTTATCATCAAATAGCATTCTGTTGTATCAGTGTAACAATTTGTTTATCCATTCATTGGTTGGAGGATATGTTGATTGCTTTCAGATTTGTATAGTTATGAATAAAGCTGCTATGAACATCATACAGGTTTTTGTGTGAATATAAGCTTTCATTTCACTTGAATAACCTAGGAGCACAATTGCTGGATTAAATGGCAAGTCTATGTTTAACTTTTTATTAGCCTGCTAAATTGTCTTACAAAGTGGTTGTACCATTTTGTCTTTTCACCAGCAATGATGAGAGTCCTTGTTGCTCTCTACCCTCACCAGCATTTGCTATTTTAAGGTTTTTTTTTCCTTCTATTCTAATATGTGTAGATTTGTATCTAATTGTGATTTAAAATTTTAATTTCCTAATGAAAAATGATGGTGAGAATCTCTCAAGTGTTTATTTGACAACATATTTGCCAATTTTTGATGAAGTGTCTATTCAGATCTTTTGCTTATTTTTGTGGGGATTTTTGTTTGTTTGTTTCCTTATTGTTGAGTTTAAGAATTATTTATGTATTCTGGATACAAGTTATTTATCAGATATGTGATTACAAATATTTCTCCCATTCTAGTGCTTGCGTTTCCATCCTCCTACCCATGTCTTTTGCAGAGCAGAAATTTTAAATAGTAATACAGTCTAATTTATCAAGTTTTAATTTCAAAGATTGGGCTTATATGTTGTGTTAAAAACTCTTCTTCAAAGTCATGCAAATTTTTTCTAGAATTTTTATAATTTTACATTTTACATTCAGGTCTATGATCCATCCATATTGAGTTACTTTTTGTATAAGGTATGTGCTGAAGTTCATGTTTTTGTCTATGGACATCCACTTGTTCCAGTGGTATTTATTCAAAAGACTCTAAGACTATACTTTCTCCACTGAATTGCTTTTGTCAAAAATTACTTCACTTTATTTTCCTCTGTCTATTTATGGATTCTGTGGTGTGTTCCATTGATCTACTTGCCTATCTTTTAACCATATCACAACAACTTGGTTACTGTGGCTTGATAGTGAGCCTTGAAATGGGGTAAAGTGAGTCTTTTGATTTTATTTCCCCTTTTTGGGGGGGATTGTTTTGTCTATACCAGTTCCTTTTACTTTCCTTCTGGTTATAGTTATCATTTTGCTACTCATAAAGTTTCTAGGTGTTTCTTAGGACCTAGGAACTAGAAATAACACAACTGTGTATGAACCAACACAACTACAACCATGCTATAATGATATTGTTCGCATGATTCCAAATTGCCTAAGAGCAATTGGTGTTATAAAAACACATGCTGTAGTAGAAGACTGTACTCAATAAATATTAGTTATTATTATTATTATTAAGATATGGGATAATTGTCAAAAAAATTCAATGATAATGTGTGAAGCTGCTTTGTAAACTTAAGGGTGATATACAAATATACATTACTGTTGATTTTAAACTATTATATGTGATACCACATTTTATTCTCTCCACCTTCTATGAGTAAGTGGATTATTGATCCAGAACGTCCATGTATTTTTAGATGGCATGTGTGAATACCAAGACTGTTTGGAGAAGTACACTGATAAAATCTAGTAATGTTACAGTTAGGCAAGCTACTTTCTATTATTCCTTTCATACTGGGAGTCAGGCAGTTCATAGAAAATTATTTTTAAAGTCTGTTAATATTATCTATCTTTTAAGAGGTGGGAGATCAATGAGCACCAAAAAATGATGCTTTGATTATAATTAAGGAATCAGGCATAGAGTAGGAGCATTTTCCATTTTCTTTCTTCCTTTCTTTCATTAAAACCACTGTGGACTAGTTTTATGTTCGATTTGCATAATGTACCTTATCCAGGATAGTAAAGACTTCGTAATACTGGTGATGATAAAAATGGAATGTGTAAAAAAAAAATGGAATGTGTATTTCCTTGATCTTAGATTCAGCAAAAAATGTACAGCAATCTTTAAAAACTGCTCTGTGTTTATGGATGGAAAACTTGGAACAGAATTTAAAAGTCTTTTATTAGCCAATTCTGAGCAACATTTCTTCCAAAAATTCAGTGAAATTTATTTATTGATATTTATTAAATTACAAATAAGAATGGTATGAAACAATTGCTATATATTTTCAATTATAAGCTCCCTTCAGCCTGTGTTTAAAATGTCCAGAAAGGGAAAATGAAGTATGGTTTATTTAGGAGGAAAGTGTGTCAAAAGCATTCATTAACATTTCTGCTTCTAGTAATGGTGGAATAGCTTGTATTTGGCCAAATTTCTGGCTAAGAACAGCGAGTCTAGCTAAAATAGAAAAAAATGTCTTCATGAAGGCATCTGAGAGTAATCAAGGTGTTTAGGATTTGAGGTCCCAATTTCCTGAATAGAAGGTACACTTTTTGAGATAGACTCAACCTTATCGTCTGTGTGGCTTTTCCACTCAAGACAACTGTTCTCCTGGGATTATAAATAAAACAAGGATGTCTGACACCATAATCTCTCATAAAAATTTTGCTGTAAGTCTTAGTACAATCAGATAAGAAAAATAAATAAAATGCTTAAGTCCTATTTCTACATCATTTATAGAAACCATAATTACATTTGTAGAAAATCACCTGAAAATCTATATATAAACCATTAGAATGAAAAAGTAAATTTAGCAAGGTAAAATCAATGTATTTTTATATTCTAAAAACAAAAATTAAGAAATGAAATTATGTAATATTTCTAAAACAACAAATACATGTCAAATGCAAGGAATAAATCTATTGAATGATGTTCAAAATTCCATACAGAAAGCTAAAAACATTATTGATAAATATTAAGAAATACCTAAGTAAATTGAGGAACATAACAGGCACATGGATTAGGAGAGTCAATATTAAAGTATGTCAAATTTGTACACAATGATCTACAAAAAGATTTAATGCAATACCTGTCAAAATCCCAGCAAGATCTTGTGGAAATTCATAAGCTAAGCTTAAAATTTATACAGAAATGCAAAAAGACCAAAATAACCAAAACCTTGAGTAAAAATAACATAGTTGGAAGAATTCTACTACTAAATGTCAAAACTATTATAAAGCTAGTAATTATGACAGTTTGATATTGGTGTGAAGATAGAAAAATAAACCAATAGGAGTCAGTCCAATAGTCTGAAGATAAACCCAAGAAAAGGTAGGGGGACAACTGTCTATTTATATGGAAAAATGTATCTTTACCCCTCCTCACAGGATATACAAAAATCAATTTTAGGTGGATTGTAGGTATATATGAGAAAGGAAAACAAAGTTTCTAGGTGATAAAATAGGAAAATATCTATAAGATTTTAGGATAAGCAAAACTTTATTAAACAGTACACAAAAAGGTCTGATCATAAAAGAAAAATTGATAAATGATTACACTAGAATTAAGAACTCCTCTTCATTAAATTCATCTTTAAGAGTGAAAAAGCAACAACAGAATGGGAGACTATATTTGTATGCATATATTCCACAGAGAATTTGCATCCAGAATATATAAAAACTTCTGTAAATCATTAAGAAAAATACAGACTACACTATATAAAAAATGGACAAAATTTGAACATGCACTTAACAAAAAATTAAAAAAGGTATACAAATGGCCCTAAAACATAAAAGTTGCTTGATATTATTATTAGTCATTGGGGAAAATAAAAGTTAAATCACAAAGTGATACCATTATCTACCTACCAAAATGGCAAAAATTAAAGACTGATGTTACCAAATATTGAAAGATATAGAGCAACTAGAGCTTTCATATACTGCTGGAAGGAGTTTAATTTGGTACAAACATGGCAGAAATCTGTCAGTATCTATTAAAGCTAAATATATTTATTCTTATTTATATACCCTCAAAAATGCATTCTTTTTTCATCAAAAAGAAATGTATAAGAATGTTCAGACCAACTTTGCCAGCAATAGCTCAAAACTTGAAACAGCTAAATGAACAGATTCAGTAAATAGGGGGTAGAAATTACAGGCTTTCGTGTGATTTTATGTGGAGAATATAAACAAATGAAGAGTCCATGATGAATGTCAGATTTCTATCTTAGTTACTGAGTGACATTTGTTTAAAGAACATGGAAAGTGGAGCTGACTTGAGGGAGAGGATGAGCTCTGTTTTAGCGCTGCTGACTGGGAGGTGAGTGGGACATTAGCCAAATGTAGGTATTTATTAGACATAAGGGAATAAATACCAGGAGAGGAATCTAAACTATAGCACAGTTTTTAGAGATATAAACTTGTAGTTAGTGATTAAAATGAATGAGATCTCCCATAGAGATTGTAGAGATTGAGATGGTGAGAGGTCATATGACAGAACTGAACTGACATTTAAGGAAAGCACAGGAATACAAGTCCACAAAATTTATTAAATCATTCAAAATTCAAAAAAGACTTGAGCACCTAATATATGCCAGACACTGTTTCAGGCAATGGAGATACATTAGTATACCAAACATACAAGAAAATCCCTGCCCTCATGCAGTTTACATTCTAATGGGGAGAGGCAAACAATAAACAAAATACATAAGTAAAATACATATTAGGTGGCAGTAAACTCTAAGGAAAAAAATAAAGCAGGAAAAGGAAATAGAGAAGTTATTGAGGAAATCTATAATTTAAAATTTTTTATTGTAATAAAATATACATAACATACAATTTACTATCTTAACCATCTTAAGTATACAGTTCAGTAGTGTTAAGTACATTTACATTGTTGTGCAACTGATTTCCAGAATTCATTTATCTCAAAAAACTGGAACTCTATACCCATTAAGCAACAACTCCCCATTCCTCCCTCCCCTCCCCCCCCCCACCGCAGCCCTTGGTAATCACCGTTCTACTTTTTGTCTCTATGAATTCAACTACTCCAGATACCTCATATCAGTGGAATCATACAGTATTCATCTTTTTTTGTAACTATCTTATTTTACTTTGAATAATGCTCTCAAGGTTCATCCATGTTGTAGCATATATCAGAATTTCCTTCCTTTTAAGGTTGAATAATATTCCATTGTATGTATACATCACATTTGTTTATCCATCCATCAATGGACACTTGTGTTGCTTCCCACCTTTTGGCTGTTGTAAACAATGCTGCTATGAATGTAGGTGTACAAATATCTATTCACGTCCCTGCTTTCAATATACCCAGAGATGGAATTGCTCGATCAAATGTAATTCTAGTTTTAAATTTTTTGAGGAGCGTCCATACACTTTTCCATAGTGGCCACACCATTTTACTCTCTTACAAGGAGTGTACAAGTTTCCTATTTCTCCACATCCTCATCAACGCTTGCTATTTTCTGTTGAAAATTTGCAACTTTAAATAGGGTGATGAAGGAAAGCTTTATTGAGTAGGTCAAATTTGAGTAATAAACTTAAGAAGAATGAGGGAATGAGTCATATGGATATCTGGGGAAGAATAGGCAAATGACAAGGGGACTCAGAAAAGAAGGAGGAATAGAAATAAAGAGTCGCATGAGCCCAGTAAAAAAGCAGAAAAAGATAATGGTCAACAGTTAGAGATAAAATTAGTATAAACAATTGTCTATTGATTTATCAATGTAGACATCATCAGTCACCTTGACCATATTTATTTGGTGGAGCAGCATAAGCACAAACCCCATTAGAGTGGATTGAGCCATGAGTAAGTGTGCCCACATAGAAGATGCTGACAATATTTTTAAATGAAGTTTGGTTGTAAAAGGGAAGACAGTGATTGTCAGATTGCTGGGGAGAATGCCAACTGAAGTAAAATTTAAAGATAGCAATGTTTTGAGAATGTACAAATGTTGAAGAGAAGAAGCCAACAGAGAGGGAGTGGTAGTGGCAGAAGATACAGGAATGAGAAGATAATCAGTGGAGTGAGAGGTTCCTGGAAAGGTGAGAGAAACTGAGATACAAGTAATGAAGTAGCCTTTGATGGGAGGTGCAAGGAGGAGACATCGGGTGTGGTTTAAGGAAATCTACATAGTAGGCATTTAATGGTCTTTTGATGATGATGACTATTTATTTCACTGTGTGGTAGAGTGCGTTTATTTGCTCAGACTAACAGCGGTGACGGGATTGGATATTTAAGATGAGGAGGCAAAAAGTTTATGAGCTTCTGTGGGGGACCTGACTAGAGAAAAATGACAGGATTTGTGTGCAGCATTGAGAATACATTTGAGATCAGAGACCATAAATAAATGTTTACACTAGCTATTTAATACAGGATTATATTTTATAGGAAAATTATACTTTAATGAATAATTTACACACACTTACACCCAAAGAAAGCCTAAGTTGCCTCAAGCATACCTAACTTGATTAAGCGACCTCTGTTTATCTGATGACAGCTACCTGAATTGGAGAAACAATGCTTGGAAAGAAAGAATTGGATTCAGTAGACTTGATCTTTTAAGCCCTTTCAAGAAAGTGATGAGAATAGCACAAATGTGAATTAAAAAACAGAGGAGTACTTGGCTTCATAATAAACCTTTAAAATTTAAATGAGTACTTACCAGTTTAGAAGCTGCACTTTGGAAATACTTCAGTTACCTTTGCTGCCATAGGAATTTCTTGGTGAAAGACCGAATCAGCAATTACAAACTTTACAGATGAGGAATGCACATGTCCCCTGCCTGGTATCTGTTGCAATTGCCCTTTATTCAATCACCCACAGCTGGAGTAATTGGATCTTTAGGTACAGGTTAATGGGATAATTAGGCAAACACGATCAAACTTGTATACTATGAGGAAATGGATGACTGCTGTCTCCCAGCCTCCTGTTGTACACTGTGCTTGTGCAACCTGTTCTTCATTTCTATGGGCAATAAAAGAGGAGATGGATTAGCTGCAAGTGATTTCGTCTGTCTGTAAGGGGAAGTGTGGTTTGATTTAAATGATTTTTTAAGAGGCAGCTACTGGAATAACTAGCTAGAAATGAAATGGATGAGGCATGCCTGCTTCACAAAGCCAATGTAATTTGGCCCCGGTATTTCATACAGTCCTTTGAATGCCATTTTCTCCCTAGTATATTAATATGATACTCATCCATGAGGCTGTTTTTGTCGTAGGCCTTATAGAGGAAATAGAAAATGGCACGATTCTATGGAAGAGCATAATAGGAAGTATACACTCAGCAGTGATTTCCCAAATAGAGTCAAGACCATGAAATAGGAAAGGTCGAGCACACTGCCTTCTGAGGACCAATATAATTTGGTCAGTCTTTTTCATGGTTATTTCTGTGAGTTCTGACTGGCTAGTCTTCTGTTTTATGGGAAATCTCAGGCAATCTGGTGACTGACATCCCATTGCCTTTCCAGAAAGGTAGAGCTACTTTAGAGGCACAACTGCACTGCATAAGGGAACAGAGACCGAGCATCACCTATGTTAACAATCATCTGCAGCTGAACCCCCACCCTTCTTCCTTGTTTGACAGCCCCACTAGGGGAGCAATTAAGGGGCAGGCATGTCTTCCCTCCAAATGGCTGCGGTTGATGTGTTGCTCTCTTAACTGGCAGTTACTCTTTTACCTTTTTCTGTTACCGTAGATTTGCTTATCAGATTAACTAGCTACAGTGCTGGTGTATGAGACAGTAAAATGGAATGGAGAGGGGAGTGTGATGACTGGTAACAAGCTCTGTTAGGGAAGTATGATGAGAGATGGATGTCAAGCTTGGACTAATAGTGTTCTGGAGCAAGCATTGGGGTGGTCAGTTTGGTACTGTATACAACTTTCATATATTTGGCTCTGCCTAGGGCCAACCTCACTTTTGCAAGCATGTAGTAAATCAAATGGAAACATTATTATTTTTAAAGAATAGTCTTTTTATTATGGAACAGTTTAAAGTTTCCAGAATGCTTGTGAAGATAGTGTAGTTAGTTCACATACACCCCATATTCAGCCTCCCCTATTAACATCTTACATGAGTATATTTCATTTGTTACAAGTAATGAGCTAATATTGATACATTAATATTTACTAAAGTCTAAAATTGATTTCGTTTCCTCGGTTTTTTCCTAATGCTCTTTTTTCTGCTCCAGAGCCCATGCAGGGTACCACCTGCATTTCATTGTCATGTCTCCTTAGGCTTCTCCCGGTTGTGAGTTTCTCAGACTTTTCTTGTTTTTAATTGACTTTGACAATTTTGAGGAGAACCAGTCAGGTACTTTCCAAGATATGCCTCATTTGGGAGTTTCTGTTTTTCTCATGATTAGACTGGGGTTATGAGTTTGAGGGAGGGAATCCACAGAGGTGAAGTGTCATTCTTATCACATCATATCAAGGGTACTCACCATCAATATAACTTGTCACTGTTGATATTGTCCTTAATAACCTAGCTTGAGGTAGTGTTTTTCAAATTTTCCACGATAAAGTTACTCTTTATTTTTTTTTCCCTTTCTTTCCACAGTATGCTCTTGGGAAGAAAGTCACTGCATAGCTCACACTTAAAAAGTAGGGAGTTACGCTCTATTGCCTTAAACATGGAGGAGCTACAGAAATTATTTGGAATTCTGCACAGGAATATTTGTCTATTCTTCCCATTTATTTATTTATCTAATCAGTTATTTATATCAGTAAGGACTCATGGATATTTATTTTACACTTTGGGTTATAATCCAATACTACTTTATTTTGCTTTGCTCAAATTGTTCCAGATTTGACCATTGGGAGCTCTTTCAGCTGATTCCTGTGTTCCTTTGACATACACCCATCATTGTGGAGCTTTTGTTTGTTTATTTTTAGCACTTTCTAGCTTTCTTACACGACACAATTGTCCAGTACTACCATGTGTCTTCCCTTCCCTAGTCTTAGAATGTTGTTTCTCCAAGGAGCCTGTCAGTGAAGAAGGGTATCAGAATCCCAGATTTGGGCCCTAGGTGTGCTTGTTACTACTGAGACATCATTATCTCTAGGTGCTCTCAGCTGACATACACATATATGTAAATATATGCCTAAATGTACATATATACATATATACATTTTATAAGCATTTCTATGTGAAACCATCTGTACCTGATATCATACTGATGTCTCCAACTCTAATACATTACCACATGGGTCACTCTAGCCTCTTTCTCTTTGCTTATCTGTAGCCTCCCACTCCAACCGTGAGAAACCTGGCTCCCACCACTATCTCTGTACTTGGTTGTTCAATTTCAGTATACATGTGCAACAGTATCAGAATTGTTAACCTGTACTCCCGTGAGAAAAACCTCACCGTTTGGAGTGCAGTGCTTGTGTAAAGTGCTCTTTGCTTTAATTCTTGCAGACTCAATTCATTTCTAAAGTTACTTAGATTGGCACATTATTTCCCACCCTTTTATGTTTCCATTTAGCATTGGGTGTCAGAGTAATGGATACTGTATCAAGGAGATTGTTCTTATCTTAATATGTAAAGCTTTCAGAAGTTGCCCTTCTTGGGTTAAACCCTTACATTCCATTGTGATCATCTGTCTATCTTAGATTAAATAGCCTTTGTCTTTGCTTTCTGGCTATTTAGTAGCCAATAAGACATGGAAGTAGCCAGGTAAGGAATTTATTGCTTCTATTTCACCTTAGGTTTTCCCCATGATCACACTGAATTTGGACCATCCTAAAATGGCAAATCTCAAGTCAGAGGGAAAGAATACATCTCAAAATGAGCAAGAACTTCTGTTACCTTGTCTAGAGTCTTTGCTGGGTTTTCAGATTTGTTTTCTTTGTTTTTAGTCCTAATCTTGTCAATTCACTAATGTCTCATTTTTGACAACCTAGGAATACTAAAAGCTTAAACATTTAAGAGAAATATGAATTGAATAAAAATCTGTAGTTCAAAATTTCTTATACCTTCTCAGAGGTCTCATACCAACAGAGAGACCAAAAACCAAAACATGGGACTACCTAGGATAAGTCTTTTAGGTCAATTACTGAGAAATGTAATAAAGATTATTCGAGAGCATAATACTGAACCAACACAGGCAGGGGTACTTCAGATAAAGCCTTGGAATCTCTTTCTATTTCAATTTCTATTTTAGCCCACACAGCAATAACATGCTTACTCTTGATCCATCCATAAAAATATAGAAATCTAGCTATTATTAACTGTTTCTAGAAGTCATACCGGAACATTGAGATGCATAAATTGGACTCAAAATTCATAGTTGTCTGAAATTCTTTTAAATAAACCATCTCCTTCCATGTTAGAGCAAACTGTTATTTTAGCAGTGGATCCTGGTGCATGTCTTTCTAACTGCAGGTGGAGGCAGTGTTCTATTACAGAAGTTGCTATTTTATTTTGCAGTTTCAAAGATATGGGTAAAGCCAAGGGCTGCTTGGAATGCTGACTTTACAAGAGTCTATTAAGAAAAAAAATCTTCTAATCCTGAGGCCTTTTAGATAGAAAGCTTGAAGTGAGTAGCATCTTGACATAGAATATGCTGTTTCACTTCCAAGTCCATTATTGTTGCTGTCACCCTGACAAAAATGTAAAGTCAATGCTAGCTTAGCCAAAAAGGGTGACAAGGCTATTTTGATTGAACAGGAGAGAAAATGGAGTTATAGTTCAGAATGAGCTGGTTAGATTTAAATTTGTAACCAACCTTCTGTTTCCTATTCTTGTACTTTTTCGGGCTATAAATTTTATCAGCTTTCTTAATGGTCAGTGTACAAGGAGAAGGTATAATGGATGATACCTGTGGAAGGCTGATGGTTAGAGGACTGAGCATATAAAAGAAGAACGGGCATAGAAAAATGTTAGAAGAGCTAGATACTCTGTCTTAGCTGCATACCAAAATCCCAATATTCATACACAGAAGGAGGCTTGTAGAGGTGGGTATTTAGCCATTGCAGGAAAAGTGCTAAATAGGCTGTTCCACCAATGGGAGAAAGGATTAAAAGTAGGAAAATTCTGGGGGGAGTTGCATGAAGGCAGCCTCCTGGAATAGGGAAGGTGTAGGCAGACCCTATTTTCCTTCTCTTTCTCCTTTACATAGAGTTCACATGATCATGAAAAAGAGATGGGAGCAGGGTGAAAAAGTGAGTAGAGTATCATCCTAGTGGAGATGCAAGTTTTGGTTAATGTGTCTAATGTAAGCTTTCTCAAACTTGGTAGCACTATTGACATTTGGATCAGATAATTCTCTGTTGTGGGAGACTGTCCTCGGTGTTATACGATGTTTAGCAGCATTCCTGGCCTCTACCCACTACATGCCGCTAGGATCCCGCCAATTGTAATAACCAAAAATGTCTCCAGAGGTTGTCAAATGTCCCCTGGTGGACAAAACTGTCCCCAAGTGAGAACCACTAGTCTTAAGGCTTCTGAGCAAAACTTTATTTTGGACTGCGAGATTTTAAGTGTGTATTTGGTTCTTCCTCTCTATGTATAAACTAAGTAAAATGAGGATAAAGAAAATAGCTACATCAAATTTCCTGTTTCAAGTGTTTAGCAAATAGCAAGTGCTCAATTAATTTTAGCCAATATGATTTGATTCAGGGATTAACTGTTACAGTGTATTTAAAAGATTTGTCACATAGTAGACCTTCAATAAATTGTGTTAATTTGTTTCAACCCTAGTTTTATAGAACATATCACTATTTAAAAGCTTAATATGAGTGCAGTATGATATAATTATTCCACTTAAAACAGCATTTTAAGTGCTGAGGAAAATAATAGTATGTATGGAAATATAAAGTTATATAATTTTATTAAATCTAAATATTTATTACTTTGACTGATGCATACAGTATATAAATTTCAGTTGCATAGTCTTTGCATGGTCACAAATATATTTTGCAAGTATCTAGAAGAAGAGTGACAGATGTATGTTTAACTTTTTAAGGAAAATCAATTTTCTAAGTTAGTCGTGTCATTTTACATTCCCACAAGCAGTTCTGTATTTTCTCCATGATTGGTATCATAAATAATTTTAATTTTAGCCATTATAATGGGATGTAGTAATAGTTCATCCCATGTAGTTTGAATTTATATTTTTCTAATGATTAATGATGTTGCTAATATTTAGGGCCATTTTTATGTCTTCAAGTGTCTGTTCAAATATATTCCTCATTTTTTATTGGGTTATTTGTTTTCTTATTATGAGTTGGCAGTGATTTTTAAAATTGTAGTAAAATACATATAAAAATTACCATCTTAACCGTTTTTTTTTTTTTAAGATTTTTATTGGGTAATTGTGGGGATGGGAACAGTACTGGGGAATTAGGGGAAGGGGAACAGACAAGTTGCTGTCATTTTGTTCTTCAATCTAGTTGTGGAGGACACTGCTTCACTGGCCCAAGTTGGCACCATCATTGCGCTCTTCCCTGGTGAGGCAGATCAGTCGCCGGCTTCTGGGGCTTCTGGACGGCCGCTCACTGCGGCTGCTGGCCGCTCAGGCTGGCTGCTGGCCGCTCACGCTGGCTGCTGGCTACACACGGTAGCCCATGGCAACCCACTGCCATAGGGACTGCAGCCTACGCCGTCGCCAGCGACTCACGGCAGCCCAGCTCCAGGTTGAGCTGTTGTTCAGCATCTTAGCTGTGGAGNGCAGTGTCACTGGCCCTCATATGTGGGATCCGAACCGGGGCCCTCTGGCATCCCAAGCGAGTTCTTAACCATCGCGCCACTCGGCCGGCCCCCCATCTTAACCGTTTTTAAGTGTCCAGTTCAGTAGTATTAAGTACATTTGCATTATTGTTCAATCAATCTCCAGAAGTCTTTCCATCCTGCAAAACCCATTAAACAGCAAGTCCTTGTTTTCTGTGCCCTACAAGCCCTGGGCCAGCACCCTTCTACTTCCTGTCTCTGTGAATTTGACTATTGTAGGTACTTCGTATAGGTGAGATAATAGAATATTTGTCTTTTTAGAGTCCCTACTTTCAATTCTTTTGATATATGCCTAGAAGTAGAGTTGCTGGATTATATGATAATTCTATTTTTAATTTTTGAAATTTTCCTTTTATGTAGCAATTACTTGCTTCTATTTAAGTCTACTATTTTTTAATTTTTGTTTTCTGTTTTTCTTCCCCATTTTTCTTTACATCTTTTCCCATTTACCTTCCCTTTTTTGGATTATTTGAATATTTTTTAAGTATTTAAATTTACTTGACTTCTTCGGTTCTATTATTTTTCTATTGGTTGCTCTAGGGTTGACAATATACAAATCTAATCTTTTATAGTTGACAGGGCCTGGGCACGTTCAGGTACATGAGTGGAAGTACAAATATATGCAGGCCGGGGTTCGAGCCTTGACCCTGGAGCCCTGGAGCCTACAGCGCAGGTGCTTTGGCTTGGGTTACATAAGCCCTTCTGTAAGTATGACTTGCACTTGCAGGAGGGAGCATGCGCACTCCCTTGTGCTCTCCTCTCCCAAACCATTATATAAGCCTGCTATTGCTGATTAAAGACGCTGGTTCCTCCTCATGTGGCTCCTCCACATGCCTTTTTTACGTTGGGCATCTCACCGCCAAAACCTCCCCCTCAAACCCCTGGCAACAATAGTCAACTCAGAACTAAAATTGTACCTTGTCACATACAGGTAGAGACTTAGCAAAAAGGCTCCCATACCCACTCTCCTTTATGTTAACATTTTCACTTTATTAACTCTCTATATTTGACAACTCTACCAGACAATAGTATAGTTTTGCTCTAAATATGTTTATATAATTTTTTGTTTGTTTGTTTTGTTTTGAGCTGAGCTGTCCTGCTACCTGTTGGCAGCTCAGTGGCAGCTCAGCTCAGGCCGGGCGTTGAACTGCTGTTGCTGAGAGTTCACACTCTTGAGCGAGCTCTTAACCAACTGAGCCAGTCAGCCGGCCCCATTTATATAAGTTTAAAAACTAAAGAGTTTAAGATAGTCTATTTACCCAGTTAGTTCCAATTTTTGATTCTTAACTTTTTAAGGTCCTAGGTTCTCTCTCAGATCATTTTTCTTCAGTCCGAGGACATTATGTCATTCTTTATAAAGCAGGTCAGCTGGTGACAATTTCCCTTAGTTTTACTTTGTCTGAAAATGTCTTTCATTTGATTTCATTCCTGAAGGCTACGTTGTATTAGTGTAAAAATATGTTTTTACTTTTTTACTTACAGCCTTATAAATGTGTGCTTCATTGTCTTCTGATGAGAAATCTGCAATTATCTGAATCACTGTTCCCCTGTAAATAGTGTTTCATATTTTTTCAGGCTGTTTTCATACTTCATATTTGATATTTAGTAGTTTGATTATGATGTATCTAGTCTTTTTTTTTTAATTAACCTGCTTAGACTTGCTGAGCTTCTTGAATTGTAAACACATCCTTCACCAAATTTGGGAAGTTTTCCACCATTATTTCTACAAGCATTACTTTCCAATGTAGTCCTAATGGGACTCAGATTATATCTATATATTGCTATTGCTATTGTTGCACAAGTCCCTGAGGTTCAGTTCATTTTTAACCAATTTTTTCTTTTTGTTTTCAGATTGGATAACTTCTATGTTTTACAGTCTAAGTCATTATGCATTTTAACCACAAGTATCTTACATTCTGTGTTTGATAACTCCTGTATCTTTACTTCTTTAATCTATTTCTTAATATTTTTTTCTTTTGATTCTTGGTTACCTGTTTTTGTTCTTGTAGTTTTTTTTAAATACCCAACAATGTATAATGTTGTATAAGCCATTGTAAAGAAATTTAAGGCTAAGGATGATATTATTTTCCTTCAGACATGCTTCAGTTTTTTTCTTTTAGGAAGTAGTTATGATGCAGAAAAATCAGTTTTTCTAGTGTCTGAGTTGATTTAAAGTTAGGATTCAGTCTCTGTGAAGGATGGTCTATTTCGAGTTAACCACTACCTTTTTGGAGTTATTTTTTGAGAATGTCAGCCAAACATCTGTTATGATGACCAGACCCCTTCTCTTTGGTACATCCTGATCCAACATTTCTTTTCCTAGCCCATTAACACTGCTGGAATCTCTGCTAACTTTCTCACACCCACCATTTCTTGATCTGCTTCTCAATATGTCAGCCACTTCTTGTGATTAGCCAAAATTCCAAGTAAGAAAAGTACCAGTGGAGAAGAGAGTCATCCTTTTGTGTTTCCCTTCTCTCTATGTTTGGCCCCTCATGTCTTAGCTATGTTGGTAGTTCTCTAACATACTCAGAGATGTTTTTCATATTTTTTCTATATTTTTATGGTTGCTCTCAGAGTATCTGTAAGAGAGAAGTCTAGTGTCTACCATTGAAAGTAGAAATCTCTTGATAGTGAATTTTTATCCACAAATACATCTTTGTGTTTATTATCTATTGATTCAGTGCTTAAAAAGTAGGAAAGATGTGATTAGCATTTTAAAATATTAGATATTAGTTATTTTAACACCATATCTTTACCATCACCAGTGTCAGCATCAATCTAGGCAGAGTGGACCATATGAGAAAAGTTCAAACAAATTAATTTCCCCCCATTTAGTCTGATTTGGGCATAATGTGGGACAAAACTCATGAAAGAAGCAGCTGGAATCAGATCACAGGTGGCATCAAGTAGCAGGGGAGAAATTTGAACCTTATCTTATGGAGTATGCAGAGCCTTTGAGAGGTATAAAGCATGTTCTCAGTGGTGGCTATATAACCCTTAGGAGAGCAAATTTAGATTTCATACCATCTAAGGGGCACTACTGACATTTAGTAGGAGGGTGTCAGAGATTGTACTCCCTGCAGTGTGGGGGACTGTTCCACATAATAAAGATTTTTTTTCATGTAACTTTGAAATGCCTTGTTGAACATTCATTTGCCTTAAAGCTGAATTGTAACAGTCTGAACCTGCACCTTAAATCTGTTTTACACTTACGTGCTTACTATTTGCTATAAAATACAACACATGTTCCAGGAATGCAACTACAATGTAAATACAAGAAAGATTTTTCATTGCATTATTGGTGACTTTACCAAAAGTTGTATATTTTTTAAGGAAGTTATGTCATCAATGGCGGTGCTGCATGTGGTATTTGTGTCACCAGTTCTCAGATCTGCACTGGACTATCTCTGTCCATTTATCCTTTGAGATAGGTGTAAGCAGTGGTCTACTATATCATGTTTTCTGGTATATTGATTGGTGCCTGGGCATTTACATAGTGAAATATGTGTTATTTTATCACAGATTACCTTTATTTCATTTCATCTTTATTATTTTTATGTTATTTTACTGATTTTTTTTGAAATTAAATGTATCGATGGTTTAAATATCTCTACGTTTTGTTTCAGGACAGCAAAAATGCATTACAGAATCCATACCTTAAAAAGGAGGTGTTATGTTCCATAGTGCCACTGGTTAGAAACATTGCCATAACATATATTTTCATTCCACAAAAATGATTCTGATAGTTATTTAGCAAATATATCTGTCAGGGTTAAAACTGAAGATGGGATGACCAGTTGAGTGACCATCATAATAGACCATGCAAGACAAAGTTCTAAACAAGTCAGAGGGTGTACAAATGAAGAAAAAAAGATGTCGTAGATATTTTTAGGAAGTACAAATGCAAAGTGAGTCACGAGTTGGGAGCAAATCCAGGTTGGGAAAATGTTCTGTTCCATATGGACCTCAAGGTTAGGTTTGGATCAAGAGGGTAGGTTTGCTTAGGCCTAGCTATATAAATATCCAAGGCAGCTTTGTTGTTTGGTCTTTGCTCAGTAGAAACCCTTGTAACTGCACCTAGATGTTACCACAGACTCCAAAAATACGCGTATGCCAACAGAACTCAGTATCTTCTCACTAATACATTTATCTTTGTTCTTTTCTGTCACAGTTGATGGTTGATGACATCATCAGCTATCTAGCTGTTCAAATTGAAAATCTCACTTATTTTTTTTCTCATAACCATCATTCACCTTTCATCAAATTCTAGTGAACAATCTTCAGAAGTGACCGCTATCTCATTTGTCTCCTTACTGCTCTCCCAAGTTTAGGTTCTTATCATCTTTGCATTGCCTCTTACAACTGACTTCCACAAAGTTTACCTGCCAACCAAAACTGATTTTGCACATTGCTGCGGGGTTGTTTAAAAACCCAATCTAATCAAGTTTTTCCTTGTTGGTAAGCTATTCTGTGCATCCTTCCTGACTTTCTTTTTACTTTGGATTAATCATTTATGACTCTTTATACTTTGAAATTCTTTCTACAACAACTTTTTGTACCTTCTGACTGTTACCTCTCTTTGTCCAGTCCTTTATTCTCTCTGTAGTGGATCATCTTATGTTCCCTAAGCGCGTTAAGGACACTCACATTTCTATACCTTTGTTTTCTTCTTCTTTCATTTTAGAAGATTAAAGCTGGATTTATTTTCCTTTGTCAAATGTAGATTAAATAAGGTACTTGCGATTATTTCAATAAAAATATTGGACATCATGCTGCTGGTAAGGAATGCAATTGCCTATTATATCACCTTATTTCCATGTGAAAATAAAATTTAACTTGTATCTATTGACCTCCTGTTCCATCCTAGAACAAAATTGTTTTAAGACTGAGAACTGTCTATTTCACCAAAATCAGTCAAAAGTAGAAATTATTCCTGCTTAACAGACTGTGGTTCTCAACAAAGCACATAAATGTGTTTAGCTTAATCAACTATTATTGGAAATGAGAATCATTTTCAAATCGCTCCAAAGGAAAACAAACCAACAAACTTGTAAACATGCACTTGGCACAGAAATTCAGCTTAATTGAACTAAATTTTTAAAGAGAGAGAGAGTGAAAGGAAGCTGGAGTGAGGCGCATGTTTGATGAAGGCGGAAAATCTACATGTCGACAATAATAAACTTGTTATTTAATAAGGTTAATAATATATAAAGTCCCCTAAAGATGAATTGTTATCACAGTTGACGACCGTTTTATTAAAATGTTAATGGCCTGAGGCAAAAGCAAACTGTTCTCTTAATCTGCCAGAAGAACTGCTTTTTCAGGAATTATCATACCCCACAGCACATGGGATTTAAGCAAGCCATAATAAGCATATTTGAAATTTGGACTAGAAACAGCTCCTGAGATCTTAACTCAACTTGACTAAACTATGGATGCATTTCACATTCTTATTCATGGTCAAACTTCTTCCTCTTAGTAGCAAATATATGACATTGAATGTTGCACATGGAAGCCTATTGAAAGAAGTTTCTGTAGATTAATTTTGTTTTTCTTTTCAAGGTTGAAAGGAATAGCTAGTGAGTTTTATTTTTTTTCCCCTTCCCTCACCTCAATGCACATAATAAGCAAGCCAAGGGCATTTTCTAGTAAATATGATTACCTGCACTATACAATGCACCTTTTCCATGGTGGCTGAAATAAAAATAAAAGTATTCAGCAGCACCTTCAAGGACAATCAAGTGAATCAACCCAATGCTGACTGTCTGGCTATAAATGTGATGGGTTACATTGTGATTTCTTTGGGCCCATAATCAGAACTCAAAAAAACCTCTGTGAGATAATGCTATATTTTTACCAATACAATGTTAGCTCTGATCACACACACACACACACACACACACACACACACACAAACCCAGTTCAAATTCAATTCTTTCTTATCAACATTTTTCAGACATTTCTCTTACATAGTTACACATGTAAGTGGTATATGTCAGTGAAAAAAATTGCAAATCATTAATACACCATAACAGTGACTGTTGTGTTGCAGCTCTGAAAGTGGAGCAGTAAGAAGCATTCAGTATCTTTTAAGTTATACGTGACTTTAAGGGGGCTGGTGGCAAGAAAGTGGAATTGCCAGTTATGAAAAATTGTCATACTAACACTAGTATGGCATGGATTCAGGACAGGATAGGACCTGAGATCTACCTAAGTTACGGAGGTCTAGTGAATACCACAAGTCTATAATGTGCTAGAGTTTAAACACAGGAATCAGTAAAAAAAAAAAGAGAAGCAAAAATTGTCATAAGTCCAAATATGAAGAAAAAAATTGAAAATCCAAAAAATTGCCAGGCAAGGAGGAGCAAATAGCCTATAATCAGTACAAGCAAAATGCACTAGGCATCCGATTCTGTTTTATGCTCTACGTTGATTGGGGTTAAGGGTTGGGTGTGAAATTTTGAACCTGTAGGTGTCAAACTGTGTTATTATCTTTGCTGTTGATTTCTATTAAGCTAATACATTGTTTAAAAATATTAGTAGTTTAGTTATGTGCTTTTCTCACCTAATATATAGTATTTCATGAATCTATTTTCATGTTACTAAATACATCATTGCATACTGGGTTAAAAAAAATACAACCGATATTTTTCAGCTTCATCCATCAAAAGGCAAAACTAGCTTCCTTCCTTCCTCCTTTGCTCCTTCTCATCCTCCCTGTTTCCCTGCCTTCCTCCCTCTCTCTCTCTCTCTCTTTTATTTTTCCTGCTGGAATTATAAAGTTTTTGTTTAACCACCCTACTTTTATTTGTTTATTTTGTATTTTGCTTGCTTTTCAAAGCTATAAATACATATTTTATTTGCAATTTTTAAGGTTTACTAAAAATTATTTGTAGTTTTAAATACAAAGTTGTTTAAAGAAAAGACGCTGCAAATGTTCATATACTCTTTAACCAATGTAAGTAATACAGAGTTACTAATAGAATTAAATATTCTTTACTAATAGAATCCCCTTTGCATACCATCTGCTCAGTAAGTGTACCACAATTCATTTATTCATTCTTCTACTTTTTAAAAATATTTGGCTTCTATCTATCCACTTTTTGGCTATTATAGTGCTGCTAGGAACTTTCTTTTACGTGTCTTTTGGTGCATACACACACACACACACACACACATCTCTGATGGGCATATATACCTAGAAGTAATATTGTTGGTCATAGGATATGAAAAAGTTTAGCTTTAGTAGATCCTCACATTTTCCAAAGTGTTTGAAACAATTTGTGCTCCCACCAGCACAGTGAGAGTCCCAGTTATTTTAAAATCCTTGACAAAACTTGTCAGCCTTCTTAATTGTATTCATTCAGATTGGTTCGAATGTATTTTCCTGGAATTTTAATTTGTCTTTCCCTGATAAATAGTGAGATTGAGAACATATTCTTTATATATATATATAACACTGGGATAGGGAAGGCCTGTTTATTTATTTATTTATTTATTTTTAATTTTTTTTTTTTTAGATTTTTATTGGGGAGTTGGGGGATGGGAACAGCGCTGGGGAATTGGGGGAAGGGGAACAGACAAGTTGCTGTCGTTTTGTTCTTCAGTCTAGTTGCAGAGGACGTCGCTTCAATGGCCCAAGTTGGCACCATCATTGTGCTCTTCCCTGGTGAGGCAGATCAGTCGCTGGCTTCTGGACAGCCGCTCACTGCGGCTGCTGGCCGCTCACGCTGGCTGCTGGCTACACACGGTAGCCCATGGCAACCCACTGCAGCGTGTTTGCAGCCTATGCTGTCGCCGGCGACTCCTAGCAGCCCAGCTCCAGGTTGAGCTATTGTTCAGCATCTTAGCTGTGGAAGGCAGTGTCACTGGCCCTCATATGTGGGATCCGAACCAGGGCCCTCTGCCATCCCAAGCCAGTTCTTAACCATCGCACCACTCGGCCAGCCCCGAGAACATATTTTTAAGGGTATTTTTGTTTTGTTTTGTTTTTACCACTTCAATATTTTGCTTGTGTAATTTAATAATGAAAAAAATATTGGGTTGCTTGATTTAAAAGAAGATTTTGAACACTTTTTACATATTAAGAAACTTTCTTTTTGTTTTATCCAGTAAATTTTCTAAATTTGCCTATTAATGTCAGTTGTTTGTCTATAGGTTCTTGTGTATTTTCTGTCTTCCTCCCTTCTCCCTTCCTTCCTTCCTTCCTTCCTTCCTTCCTTCCTTCCTTCCTTCCTTCCTTCCTTCCTTCCTTCCTTTCTTCTTCCTTTATTTCTTTTTCTACCATCTATAGCCTCTAATAAAATGCCAAATAGATATAGTGATCTAGAGCTGAGGGGGAAATTTCTATATTTCACCGTTAAACTTGGTATTTATTGTTTGTGTCATTTAGATATCCTTAATAGGGTTAAGGGGCTTTTCTTTCCCTCCTCATTTGATAAGAATTTATCATGAGTGTGCAATGATTTTTAATTAACTTTTTATTAAAATGTAACGTACATACATGAAAGTGCACAACATAAGTATACTAATAAATCCACATAATTGCCAGCAGTTGGTGTCTACTATTTTCATTTTGTTATTCTGGAGGGTATGGAGTAGTAATAATACATCTTGGTTTAATTTGCACTTTCTTATTGAACAATGAAATCAAACACAACTTTTCTATGCTTATTGATCATATGGATATCTTCCTTGGTAAAGTAATAAAGATTTTTTTGAGCATCTTTTAAATTTGGGTTCCTGACATTTCTTACTGATTTGTAGGTTTTCTTTATATATTCTGATATAAGTCATTTTCCAGATACATGTGTTGAAAATTTTTTTCTCCACTCTGTGGCTAACCTTTAGACTTTTGTTAGTGATACCTTTTGAGAAACAACTATATTTTCTTTTATAGTAATCTAATTTAAATTTCCTTTTATTTATGGTTATTGATTTTAGGTTCTGTTTCATTTTTCTGTTTTTTTAAAGATTTTTATTGGGGAATTAGGGGATGGGAACAGTGCTGAGAATTGGGGGAAGGGGAACAGACAAGTTGCTGTCATTTTGCTCTTCAGTCTAGTTGCGGAGGATGTTGCTTCACTGGCCCAAGTTGGCACCATCATTGCGCTCTTCCCAGGCGAGGCTCATCAGTCGCCGGCTTCTGGACAGCCGCTCACTGCAGCTGCTGGCAGCTCATGCTGGCTGCTGGCTACACACGGTAGCCCATGGCAACCCACTGCCACAGGGGCTGCAGCCTACGCCGTCGCCCGTTACTGACAGCAGAACAGCTTCCAGGTTGAGCTGTTGTTCAGCGCTCATATGTGGGATCTGAACCGGGGCCCTTGGTGTTCCAAGCCAGTTCTTAACCATCGTGCCACTCGGCCGGCCCTCATTTTTTAAATACCAGCCTTATGAAGATTTTCTCCTAAGTTAATTTGAAAAGTCCTATTTAATTTTTAAAATTAAAACAGGTTTTTTCACATTTAGGTCTATAATCTGGAATTGACTTTTGTTGCTGAGTGGGTGAGATAATGGCTAAAATATTTTTCCATATTGATATCCAGTTGACTTAGCACCTTATTAAAAAGACAATCCATTACCCACTGCTCTGCACTGTTACCTTTATCATAAAATCAGTTTATTTTATATGTATAGGTGTGTGGCTGGATTCTTTATTCTATTCCATTGTTCCATATTCCTAGCCCTGTGTCAATATCAAATTCTTTTAATTATAGCTTTAGAATAAATCTCCTTATCTTGTAAATTAATTCCTCCTGCTTTTCCTTCTTTTTCAATATTGTCTGAGTACTTTGTTTCTCTTATCAATTTCAGAATATGATTGTCAATTTAACCAAAAATCTTGCTGAAATTATGAATGGATTGCATTTAATCTATGATCATGTGGGTAGAACTGATGACCTGGTATACCAGGAAATAAACCAAAAATTTACAAAAGCAAGAGAAAATATAGATAGTAGAAATGGGTACACAGGAGATCAAGATATTGGAGTGTTCACTATGACCTAAAATTAACTAAGAGTAGTATGTTCAAGAAAACAGAGAACAGAAACAAACTTATAGATACAGAGAACAAACCAATGGTTGGCAGAGGGGCTGGGGGTTGGGGAGCTGGGTGAAAAAGGTGAAGGGATTAAGAAATACAAATTGGTAGTTACAAAATAGTCATGGGGATATAAAGTACAGCATACAGAATATAGTCAATAATGTTGCAACAACTATGTATAGTGTCAGGTGGACACTAGACTAATCAGGGGGATCATTGCATAAATTGTATAAATGTCTAACCAGTGTGCTGTACACCTGAAACTAATATAAAATAATATTGAATGTCAACTATAGCTGAAAAAAACTAAATAATTTAAAACAAGAAAATAGAGCACATGGAGAAGAATTTTTGGAGAAAACTAGATGCTTTAAAAAGGCATTAAATGAAGTGGTCTCTCTAACAAGACATGAGTCCATATGGCCCCCTAAAAAATATTTACAACATTATTGATTTTATCCCCCAGACTGTCTTTTCTATCCCTGAAGCCATATTGTAGTTACCAATTCATATTGTCTTGTCCCTTCCCCTTCTCCTTCATCCCCACCCCCTTCCAACTAGCAACCATCACTGCCACACTTTATATCTGAAGCTGATGTTGAATAATATTGTATGTCAACTATAATTTTATATACACATAGTCGCAGGATGTGGAGTAGAGTGTGGGTTGGAGTCAATGGAATTGTGATAGATAAGCATGATATCTGGGGTGGGAGAGCAGTGGATGGGGGGAGGGGGGTTGTCACTTTGTGAAGGGTGTAAAGGATAACTATTGCATTGTTTTGTACACCTGAAACTAATAATAAAAAGGTATTAAATGAAAAGAAAATAATAAAATTTTAAAACTACCATAATTGAAAATAAAATCTCAATATTTATAAAGAAGCCCTGTGGGGAGGGGGGAGAGGAGAGTCCCAACTGAAGATCCAAAAAAAAAAAGATAGATAATCCTGAAAAGACTATGAGACATGTAGGACACATATGTATAAACAAGAATAGTCGGCATCCAATAGAAAAAAAAAACAATTTAAAAAGCAAATAGCTGAAAAATTTTCAAGATTCACTAAAGACATCAAGCTATAAGATATAAAAGTTCTATATTCCTCATGTACAATAAATTAAAAGGAAACAATACCTAGGTACATTATAGTTAAATTGTGAACTGCATTCCTGAACATAGATGTAGAAAGTCTAAAGCAAAATATTAGCAGTTCAAATTCATATATAAAAGGATAACATAGCATCACAAATATTCCAGGAGTGCAAGGTTGACTTAACATTGTAAAGGTCAATAAATTCATCAATTATAAAAATCATATGATCACCTAAAGATACAAAAAAAGCATTTGATTAAATCCAATATCTGTTCATAACAAAACTTTTAGCAAATTAGGGGTGAAGGGGAACATCCTTAATTTGCCAAAGAGTATGCTTAAAAATCTACAGAAAACATCTTACTTAATGGTGAAATATTAAAACATTTCTGTCTGTCATTTGGTGTGAGAAAGGATGCTGCAATCATTATTTTCATTTTTTACAGTCTGAAAATCCTATTCAGTGCAATAAAGGCAAGGGGAAAATGATACAAGGATATAAGTTAAAGTGTTGTATTGGCAGACAGCACAATTGTGAATTTAGATAACTCCAAATAATTCACAGTTAAAATATTTCAAATAATAAGTTAATTTTTCAAGTTTCTTGCTACAAGGTCAATATAAATACCAAGTGAAGTACTATAGTCTACCAACTACCAAATAACACCACTTGCAGTACCATCAACATGTATATAAATAAAAAACTGTAAGGGAACTAGGTATTCATCAAATTAGATCCATGCTAGCCTTCCTATACTCCAGGGTCACTATGAAGAAACAAGTTGAAAAAAAAAAAAGAGGTGAATCAATAATACTGAATTGGAAATATTTACAAGAAATATGTTAAAAAATAAAAGAAGCAAGGTGCAAAATAATATATATGGCATGATAAAGTTCATTTAAAATAAAATATAATTGTAAAAGTAAACTATTGAATTACATGAATTCATACATGTATAGAAACGCATAGGAAAATGTCTGCACGTGATAGTAGTCATTTCCTATACAAACAGACTTTGCTTACTAGATGACTATGTTATTAATTAAACTTTTCTTCACTCAGAATTCCACTCTTTCTCTCCTCCCTGGAATGCACCAACATCGTATTTCCCCTTCATTGAAATTAGCCATGACCATGTGATGTGCTTTGTCCAATGGCATATGTGTGGAAGTGACATGTGTTACTTCTGTTTAGAAGCAATAAAAAAATGCTATATATATATATATATATGTATATATATACATATATATATATATATACATGTATATATATTTTATTGGGGAATTGGGGGGAGGGAAACAGTACTGGGGAATCGGGGAAGGGGAACTGACAGGTAGACAAATTGCTGTTTTGTTCTTCAGTCTAATGGTGGAGGACATCGCTTCACTGGCCCATGTTGGTATAATAATTGTGCTCTTCCCGGGTGAGGCAATTAGTCACCTGTCATTTGTTGGCTGCTCACAGCGGCTCCCGGCAGCTCACACTGGCTCCTGGCCGCTCACGCTGGCTGCCAGCCACTCAGGTAGCTCATGGCAGCCCACTGCAGCCCTGCTGCAGCCTGCGCCATCGCCGGCGCCTCACAGCAGCCCAGCTCCAGGTCGAGTTGTTGTTCATCATTTTAGCTGTAGAGGGCGAGCATCACTGGCCCTCAGTGTGGGATCCAAACCGCAGCCCTTTTGCTCAGAGCTGTTGCTCCCAAGCAAGCTCTTAACCAGCTGAGCCACTCTGCTGGACCTATATTTTCTTTTTTTGATATATGTTTCCCTGCTTTGGTGATTGTGGATCATGTGCTGGTATATGCTGGTATAAAGTAGACTAAAGATCAAAGCAGCCAAGATACTGAAAAGAGGATAATTCCAATGGATTGTTGCTCAGACACAGAATGACAAATTTTATTGGTTGAAACCAGTGAAATTTTGAAATTGTTTATCAGTGTAACATAATATAGCCTATTATTATAAATGATATACATAAAAGGAGACTTGAACTCATCTACATTGTTTGATAATGGGAATGTTTTACACATTACTTTTGTTAAAAAGTTTTTAAATAATTAATTTTAAAAGATGTATACATTGACTTGGATACAGGTTTAGTTCCTTATATTTACCACCCCCCCCAAAAAAAAGTGGTGAAACTAAAATTATCCAGGCTTTTGAGATGAATTTTGGCATTTTTAGAGAGCATATGTATATTATTACTTTAGAGACCAGACTTTGTCTTTATCAATTCCCTGAGTTATTCAAATGCAAATTAAATTAATTTTGATATAATAACAAAAGTTTACCTATACAGGTTCTTTTAAATCTTAGATATTATGTTAATGCCTCTATATGAGTGTTTCTTTCTCCCCTTTATCTGTGAACACACTCATTTCCTCATCTTTCAAGAGTAGTTCATATTCCATGCCTTAATGACCCCTTTTCTTCCGATTTACACAGGGGCCTCCATTTTCTGATCTCTAAGAACACTTTAAGTTTGTTCTATGAAATTTATCAACTAAGGTAACTTATTATTAAAATATTCTCTATGTTCTAGGTGACAATCTAAAGACTTAGGTTGTACCTGGCTGGGCCTCTGGGGTGAGGCAATGCCTCACTGTGACTCTGAGGGTGGAGGTGCGAGGCATGGATGAGGACCAGGGTTTGCATGATAGTTGGTGAGAGCCAGATTCCTTATGGACAAGTCTGGGTCATGGGGCATCTGGTACCTGGGACTCCCATGTATTTATCCTCCCAGACTGCCCTCTTGCCCCAGTGGGGATCCTCAGAGATCGGGTTTCCTCTGGGGAGAGTGGTCCTAGCTGCAGTGCCTTGGGCCTTGTTCTGCTATTCTCTGAGCTGCCTTGACCTTGGTGCATACTGGTCCATCCCAGCTCATCCTCTCCTGGCCCCTCCATCAGGACCTGCCCTTGTTTTCCCCCGCCCTCCCACCCCGCACTCATTGGAAGCCACGTAGCACACTTTTGAAGCTCCAGCTGCTCCTTGTTTAGAAAAGAAAAATAAAATGCATATTTTTTAAATCTATGGTGGTACATGCATCCAGGATAGGGCAGATAATAGAGTAGCCAATAAAGCTATGAGGTATGATTATAATATATGGTGAATGTTTAAATAAAAAATATTTATTACTAAAAGACACAGTGTCATGAATCCCCCTCACAATACTCCCCCTCGCTTCGAACACACTTATCCCATCGTTCTTGCCACTTTCTGAAGCAGTTCTGGAAGTCCTCTTTCGTGAGTGTCTTTAGTTGTGCTGTCATGGCTGCCTCCATGTCCTGAATCATTCTGACTTTGGGAAAGAGCCAGAAGTCACAGGGTGCCAGGTCCAGTGAATAAGGTGGATTAAGACACACCGTAATGTTTTTATTTGACAGAAATTGCCGTACCAGAAGCGATATGTGACACAGAGCATTTCCTCTTAGGAAACTAGAGAATCCATTAAAATGTCACATTAATAATAGTAATTCTGAGTAAAAAAGTAGGGGGAGGAGCTATGTAGATCACATGTGCAGGTCAAGGGACTTATTTTTATTAGTTTATTCAGGCAACTCATAACCTTGGGATAAGTTACGAGGAACATTAATTGAAAACTTCTGGACTCTAGATCCTGTGTTAATTAATTTTCTTCGTATGTACTAACTATCTTTAACCTCTTAACAACCCCATAACATATATTACTATACACTTTCTACAAAAGAAGAATATAATGTCTAAAGAAATTTGGAAGTCAAATGTCATGAAGCTTGAAGCTGAGATCTTGTCTGTGGGCGGAAAAGTCCAGGCTCATTTCTTTATCCCAAAACTTTTTACGTTTTCATGTATATCTGAATCCATCTTGAGATCTTGTTTAAAATGCAAGTTCCAAATTAGTAGGGGTAGAATGCAAACCACTGCGTTGTCAGAAACTCTCAGAGGTCACCAGGGCTGCAAGCCCAAGGGCCTTGCTGGGGCAGCAAAGCAGTTTACAGTGTATTGTGGGAAAACTGAATTAATAAAATACTTGGAATGCTAAATAGCATTTCTAACAGAACCCTAAAGAATAATTATATAAAGTATATAAAGTAAATATGTTAAGTATATACAATTGTTATATTTTAAAACTCAGGTGTTTTCACAGAATTCTTGAATTGTCTTTATGAATCTAGGTTTTAACTGCTCTGAAAAATTGGTGTTCATTTAGTCACTGCAAGCTATGGATATATATATTTTTTTTCTTGCTCTGGGGCATCAGTAAAGATTTACTTTTTAACTTTCCATCATTGACTTCATTAGGAATGATCATTTGCTAAATAAAAGTGAGAAAGAATACCAAGAAAAGGACCAAGATTAGGAATTCAGGAAATATAATATGAACTATAGGGCAAAGGAATGTATTCCCTTCAAAGAAATATTTTACCTTGAACTTCTTACAAGTTACTGTTACATATTGCCTAGAGATCACTTTTGAGTTGAGAAAGTCGTATTTTTATATATAGCCACCCCAGAATCACCCTGACCCCTATTCCTTACAGCTAAATAAACCGCAACGCATGCAGTCTTTGGTGTTCTGCCGGCAGGAGCACTGAGATAAGAATTCCCACTATGAACACTGTGTTATCCTTTTGCCATTATCTACTGATTAAACCTCAAAGGCCCTTTCAAACTGTCAGGGAAAGCACACACAAGGTGTTCTGTGTGGATATGGATGGCAGGGAAGGACAGGGAGTTCTTGAATGCTACATTTTGTGAATACCTTTCATCCTTAAAGCACATTGTGTCTCTGCGTTTGGATGTAGCACAGGATTGTGTTGCTAGGAAAGCTTCTGGTAATAAAGGCAAACACCAGGTGCATGCTGTAACTAGAACTCAGGGGAAATTATTAGGCTCTAGCATATGAGGCAGTTGAGGGTCAAGTCCAAGGCTAAATAGACAAGAGCCTCGTGTTGATTAGCAAACAAACAACTTAAACCTATTAGGTCACAGGTGGCAGGAAGCTTATATTGTCAGCAAAGGGACAATATGTATCACATGGGGGAGCACTCAGAAGTGGAACACATAATACTATTTCATCTTTGATTAGGGCAGGGTAGGGAGAAGGTTAGAGAACTGAAAAATATGTATCATTTAGATGCACAGACGACCAACATGCTAACTCCAAATCTTGATCAGACTCACAAAAGTGTCTAGGGATTTGAACACGAGTAATAACATTTAGAAACCTAAGGCATTTAATGTCATGAACTTGATTTAGTCTGATGGTGGTGACCTGGGAAGGTGATTCCTGATACCTGGAGGAAATAATAGTTTGCTGGGTGTCTTCCTGGTGGACAAATATTTTCCTGAATGCTCATTTATCTAAAGATGTTTCTTGATTTTTTGGTATTTTTGCTTGAATATCCTGACTAACCACGTGTGATTTCTAGAAGGGGCTGCTGGGAAGGAAGGAGAAAGACTATGTTATATTAGGGAGCAATCTAACATTCTGTCACTAACAAGGCCCTGGGGGTCTCTGTGGTGGTTACTCCACCTGCCTTAGCTGTTGGGTCCTTCCTTACCCGGGGGCTTTGAAACAGATATGAGATTATGTTTATTGTAGGGCTTTTCTTCTAGGTTTCATAAAGAAATAACTCTGCTGGCATTGCTTATAATGCTTCATACCACCTGGTGGAGAGATGTCAGGGCAAGAGATTTCTAGTCTTTTCCTCAAGCTACATATTTTCAGATAGAAAAATCACTGGTTATGGAAATTTTTATATAAAAATGACCAAATTCAATGCAAGCCATTCTGATAACATGGTTTTTCTAAAACTCTTTTAGGTGTTACATTCTGGCTTAGGGTTTTTCACTTAATTACTACTGTCTTTTTGGTCTCTACCAACAGCAATTTTAGATTTAAAGGTAGAAAGACTTTAGATATGATCTATTTTAGTAATGGTAAATAGGCTTCAGATTGCATGCTAATTTTGATTAATTGGTTGTAGATTTCTAAAGCCCTGGACTGAGAAGCCTTTGCAGTTATCCCATAGGTCAATTGGAAAAAAAAAATCGTGATCAGTTAGTAATGTTTTCCATGGAGGAAAATGAAAGAAATGGTAATATACATCTTTGATCTTGAATAATCCTATTAATTTATAGTTGAGGAAACCTCAGATTAAATTGTGTAAATGACTTCCTAGAAAGTAAAGAGTTAAAATTAGAACCTCGGGAGACATACTCCAATTTCTGTGTTCTTTTTATTATACCATCCAACCAATAACTTACTTTTGATGACTATGTAAAATGTGAGGTAATAAAAAAGTAACTAAAATTTGCTTTTAAAATTATTATGAACTGTTGGGAGGAAAACATGGGTTCACCTCACACATACTTATCTCCTTTTCATTCATCTTTTTTTATTATATTATTTGGGGAGTATTGTAAGTACCAAACATGATCTGGAGATGACAATTTGATATTGTAATAAAACACACTATTTTTGTAACATTTTGGAAGGTGGGAGTAAACTATAGCTTTTGGGACCCACTGATTAATGGTTCATTTCATGAGTGCATATAGGTATAAAGGAGAAAGTAAAATAATTTAGTGGAAAAAACATTAGATCAAAAAGATGTGAGCCCAAACCTCATAGCTGTCATTTAGTTGCCTACAATGCTTTAGGAAAGTCATGAAATTTCTTTGGGCCTTTTCCTCATCTAGAAAAATTTGAAAAAAATGCATGTCTTTATAATTATCGTAAATGTTGGAATTATGTATTTAAAACTCATGACAGTGTGACTAAAATAAATTGGCTATTTAGTAAATACTAACTTTTGCCATAAAAATTTTATGTAAAATTAAATAAAAAATAAAATTCCAATGACTTTGGAGAGCTACATTAATAAAAAAAATCTTTCAGGGCCGGCCGAGTGGCACGATGGTTAAGAGCTGGCTTGGGACGTCAGAGGGCCCCGGTTCGGATCCCACATATGAGGGCCAGTGACACTGCCCTCTACAGCTAAGATGCTGAACAACAGTCAACCTAGAGCTGGGCTGCAGTGAGTTGCCAGAGACGGCGTAGGCTGCAGTGAAGCTGCAGTGGGTTGCCATGGGCTACCATATGTAGCCAGCAGCCAGCGTGAGCGGCCAGCAGCCACATTGAGCGGCCGTCCAGAAGCCTGCGACTGATCTGCCGTCCAGAAGCCTGCGACTGATCTGCCTTGCCCGGGAAGAGCGCAATGATGGTGCCAACTTGGGCCAGTGAAGCAATGTCCTCCACAACTAGACTGAAGGATGGCAACTTGTCTGTTCCCTTTCCCCCAGTTCCCCAGAGCTGTTCCCATCCCCCCAATTCCCCAATAAAAATCTTAAAAAAAAATCTTTCTGATGCTGGGGCATAATCGGCACTCCTAAATGTATTTAAAACAATGTTTCTAGATCATCATGGGAACCCACTGCATTTCTACTTAGGAATCTTATTGAAAATAAAGATTTCTAGGAGTTTTCCCACCCTAGACCTACTAAATCAGAATGCCTGGGGGTGAAATTAATTGCTTATTTTGTTTAGCGACCTGTATTCTTTTGGGAGCCTCAGGGACCCTCTTCATCTTCTGAGTTCTAAATCAATTCAGAAATAACAAGAAAAAGTCAACACATTCCTTTGGTTACTTTTAAGAGTTAGGTTAGAAGAGGTAATTTATATACCTGAGTAAGCCTGCTTTCTAACGCTGAGCCCCAGAATTACAAAAGCATCCTCTCTGTCACAGGCAATGCTGGACCAAGAGGGCATCACTACAGGGCTGCTGAATGATGGAATAGAGGAGGAGGAATGTAAGCTTTCTGAGAACTTCTGGATCCCATGAAGAAGTGTCATAATCACTTGGGCTAATGTGCCATGCTCCTGCTTTTGAAATCACTAGGAAGCAACTTCATTTCCTGCTGATAAACAAAGGGTAGGGATGTAGGTCGGGATTACCACTCTAATTTATACCCCTCTACATGAAAAGAAACTTCATTGTGAGCAAAAACCCAGTACTACCACTCACATCCTGAGCAATTCTTATACACATACTTGTTAAGACTCACAAGTCTTGCTTGATCTGCATTTCTGTTCAGTAACCCTCTATAAAGAATCCCCCGCTTAACCCTAACATAGACTACATGGCTCTGTATGCCTGAAATGTTTGCAGGGGTTGAGCCACAAATTGTTGGCTGAAAGTTCAGGTTGCCTAGCTTATTCTCGCAGCCTTTTCAGCACTTCCAAGTAGTAAACTTGGTTAATTTTTTTGTCTAGTTGGTACAAATTCATAACGAATAATCCCTCTGATATATAATTAAAAAGATTAACAATGTTGTTGCAACAAGTTCGTGAACTTAATTGTCAGACCTTATATGTATAATGATCTTCCTAATGGCTGAGACACCAGTGAATGCTCTAACTTCTCAGAATAGTGAGAGGCCATGGGAAATGAAGGCTTCATATATCCTTGTCGGCCATCTTTCCAAACACCAAAATCTTAAAGGGTAAGAAAAGTAGGAATAGAAAAAAAATTAACATGTATATAAAACAATAGGTATGAAAGAAATAATTTTTAAGAACACAAATAACATGGAAAAATCCAGATAATCTTGGTTCTTTATCACCTGAAAGCCATAACATTCCAAGGATGTGCTTATAGTTTCTCATGTATGGAATTTTTCTTATACAGAATGTATGTCATGTTCCCTGTACTACTACTGCTACTATCATAAGTAAAAATTGTTATTTTTTGTTAGGAAAAAAACTAGAAATGGGAGTGTAAGAGTGTTTTATCATCTGGAAAAGGCAAGGAAACGAGGCAGCTACATGTCTGTTACTTCCAACATCATCTCTAGAATTGATTCAGTAGTAGACAAGTATGAATAAATTAAAGGTTAACTGAGTCTTTGGTCACAAGAAGATATGTACAGTATCTCTGATAAAGGATTAATCTAAAACATGTAAGAAATAGTTATAAAATATACAACAGAAAGAACATCCTATAAATGGGCAAATGAAATAATCACTCTACAAAAGATAAAACTGAATGGCTAAGAAATACTCGTATATGAAGAGGTGTTCAGCGTCATTGATAAAGAAATAAATGAAAAGAAAGATAAAATACCAGCTTGCATCTATGTGACCGGTGAAAAATAAATTTGAACGATATCAAGTGCTGGCGAGCATGTGGAGAAACTCAACTCGTATCCTCAATCTCATTGCTAATTGTCATGAGGCCTGATGTAACCCTTTTGGAGAGCAATTTAGTAGTGAAGTTAAGTTTAAAATGTTCTGTGCTTCAACAATTCTCTTCTGGATTTTTGCACAGAGAAGATTTGTACAAATATTTTTCTGCAAGAAGACCTGTATAAAGGTGAACTATTTTGCTGAAGTGCTATAGGTGGTAGAAAAGAATTGAAGACAAATTAGATGGCCATCTTGTAAGGAATAGAGAAGTAAATATGAAAAATGCAAAAAACAAATATACAAGAGAATGAATTAAGTATGGAAATATGGGCACATTTCAAAATATAATGCTGTAATGCTAAAAGAAATAAGAAATTAATAGCAAAGTAAAACATATACATTTAAAAATACACAGAATATAATGTTATATATTTTTATAGATACACATAAAAGAAATAAAGGCCTGAATAACATACCTTAAATACTTGAGGATGGTGTCTTAGTGGAGAGGAATGAAATTGGATAAAAGAGATGCAGAAAAGAGAAAGAACATAAATGGAAGGGTGGAAGGAAGGAAGGAAGGAAGGAAGGAAGGGAGAAGGGACAGAGAGGAGAGTTGTGTCAACTGATTATGTGCATACCAGGAATATGACGTGACTGAAGAAATTCTGTGCATCTGTGGATCATAATACATAATTACACATTATAAATTATGTAGAACTACAAACAAAATAGAAATCAACTAGCATTTCTTGATATAGTACCTCCTAATTTTCCACTAAAATACCAATGTGGACAAAGGAAAAGACAAAAGCAATACAGAAAACCTGTTTCCAGAATCTGGAAGGGATTTTCAAAAACTCTTAGGCCAAAGAAGGTGGAATATCCTTGTATTAGGACCTGGTCATGTGTGACTTCATGAGACTTCATCCTCGTTCACCTGACAGTAGTTAGAAAGGTGTTTCGACCTGCCTCTCCAACCCTGTCCCCCACCCTTGCCTTCTAATTGAATGACCAGGAAGTGTATCAAGCAGAAAACTGGGCCACTCTTCCTTGATCACAAAGGCACTGATGATGGAGACAACCGGAAAGTCATCTCAGATCCTACTTTCTATATCAGGGGCAATCAAGAAGTAGACAAGAAATTATCAGTCTGTTTGCTGCAGCATTATTTGTAATAGTGGAAAACTGAAAGTTATCTAAAGGCTCAGTAATCAGTCAAGGGGTGGTAAGATAAAATACATCATAGCCATAGGGTAGCATATAATCTACCCATTATAATCATGTTTTTGAGGAATACGAAGAACATACTAAAATATTCATAATATTAAGTGAAAAGAATAGGAAACAAAAAATTATAAAACGTGGCAGAGTTTTTATTTTAAAAATGAAAATGTCTGTGTATATACTTAGTATTGGTAAATTGGTAAATATACCAAAATATTGAGAATGAATGAATATCTTTGGATGTTAGGAATAGACATGGGTCTCATTGTTTTCTTTTTTCTAGTTTTCAAAATTTTTATAATGAATAACAATTCTTTTATAAATGATAAAAATAAAAAAAACAATAGTAACTAATACTAATTGCCTACTCTGTGCCAAGGAGGCACAGTTCTAAGTACGTCATATGTATAAACTCTTTTTATCCCCCTAACAGATCTGGGAAGTAGATACTGTAATTGCATCTATTTATCTTGCACTCACAGGTCCCAGACAAAAGTTCAGCAAATTACTCCATGGCACCTTGGCTCTGCAGTCTGAGTGCAACCACTATACATACTGTCTCCCCAGCTTTCTTGTTGCATACCTGGAGATAAGGTTGAATGCAACTTCATGATGTAAGATGATGGTTTCTGAATAAAAAGCTTTGGGACTGGGGAGGGAAATAATGGGAAAATGGGTAAGCATAATCCCAAAGGCAGAAAATCCTTTTTCAAAATGGTACCCTTAGCTCTAGTCAGGTGACACATACAGTTGTTTTAAGGAGTGAAAGTAATTAGCTTAGTTTAGTTTAGTTTGTTTTGTGTGCTTCTTCTGAGAAGTGAATATGAGGAGCAAAAGAGACTTATATTAGCTCTGTGGTCAGCCACACAAGCAACTGCGGAGCTATACACTTTATTAGACACTGATAATGGTTCTTGAAGGGAGCACTTGTGGGGGTCCTGCTTTGGAGATATCACTGAAGGCACAGCTCTTCACCCTTTAGGTGACTCTCAGACAGCAGGTCTTCATCTCCAGTGAGATCTTTGTGTCAATATGCACCAGTAAGACTATGCCTCCCAACCTTCTAGCCCACCTCCACACGTAATAAATCTCTGTTAAGCTGCTCCGGTTTTTGGTTAATTTATTTGCAATTTTGTGATGTAAAACACCAGTGTGTTAGTCAGAGTTCCCCAGAGAAATAGAACCAATAGGATATAGATATAGATATAGATTACAGATAGAGATATAAGGAGATTTATTATAGAAATTGGCTTACACAGTCATGGAAGCTAAGAAGTCCCATGATGTGTTGTCTGCAAGCTGGAGAACTAGGGAAACCAGTGGTGTAATTTAATTCCAGTCTGAAGGCCTGAGAATTGGGGGGCTGAGGGTGTAAGTCCTGATCTGAATCCAAGAGCCTCAGAACTAAGAGCACCAATGTTCAAGGGCAGGAGAAGGTAAATGTCTTAAGTTCAAACACAGAGAGAGTGAATTTGCCCTTTCCCTGCCTTTTTGTTCTATTAGTGTCCTCAGTAAATTGGATGATGCCTTCGTTACTCAGTCTTCTGACTCAAATGCTAATAATCTCTTCCAGACACCCTCACAGACACACCTAGAAATAATGTTTTACCAGCTCTCTGGGTATTTCTTAGCTCAGTTAAACTGACATGTAAAATTAACCATAGCACCCAGTAAGTTTCAGGATCCTAACAGCTTGCCTTTCACACCCAAGTAATGATCCATTGTCAAGGTTCAAATTCATTCACTGCTCCTTCAGCAGTTAGGTTAACTGGAAAGGTTTCTGTGATGACTGTATATCTGATGCCCTCACTCTGTCAGCTGTGAAAGAGCTGTCCCATCACCTTTTTCCCTTACAACCCAGACCAGTTCTACTTGTTTCTGGTTCTGATGCTGGGTCTCTTACTTCCACAAGAACTTGATTAAACTTCTAGATATTTTTGGGGGGCTGTAGGCTCTTGTCAACACTAACCCATTATGGTGCCCTTCTAAGTACTTTTTATCCAGTGTTGTGCTGAACTGGGAGATCTTATTTAGCATTTATTAAATAGTAAATAGCTAATTACTCAAAGTAGCTATTTACATATTGAATTTATTTTTCTTGGCATCTTTAATGTCTGATTAACATTTTCTTCCTACAGCTGGAAGATACTTACTAGAATAAAACATTCCCTTATTTAATCTCAAGTGGAATATATGGTAAGTGTGATCATTTTAATTTGTGTCATTTATTAGCAGGGAAGAGGTATCGTACAGGTGGGACACTCCATCACATGCTGATTAGCAGGTGGCTTAGAGGGCAAGAGGGAGAGCTCCTTCACCAAGGGGATTATAGACATTGCAGAAGTAGAAGTTCAGCTTTGGGAAAAATAGAGGAAATGGCATTGGGATGTCTGATTTTGGAGACTGGGGACAGAGCTTGATGCAGTAATGATAACACTATACAGACACACTAAGGGAATAGTCAAAATAGAAAGTCTGGCACCCTCTATGGAAAAAAATCACAGTTTCTTTGTCTAATCACACAAGAACCACAGAAAGTTAGAACAAAAGGAGGCTTTACTGATCCAATTAAAGTGTGTAATTTAGATGAGGGAACTGATGCACAGATAGATCTTTCCTCAATGCAGTTCAAATTAGTACCATGGACAGATGTCAAGTCCAAGCCTGCTGTCTCCTAATCCATTGAATTGTTAAGAAACCCATATGGTAGAATTTCTTGCCTCCAACATAATTTTCTCAGTTGGTTGCCTGATGGACCCCATCAGGGTGTTTCACTACACTGTATTTATATGGGGGAGAGGTCCAAAGTATGTTTTAAAAAGTGGTTGTGACAGGCTCAGGGAGAGAGAGAGAGAGAGAGAGAGAGAGAGAGAGAACAGAATAAGGTCCCAAAGTAGCTCATGGTTTCAGAATTAGGGAATATCCTTATGGGAAAGTGAAGTTAGCCACAGAAGGGAGGTGCTGATTTTGCAAGGGAACAGCACTATAGTTTACTGTTAATCTTGTTGACCTGTTGAGCTTCTTGCTTCTTTTATTCTTTGGTTTCTGGCAGCCAATAGTTTTATATTGAAAGGATTTGAATTAGGATTAACTCAGAGTTTAGTTTATGGCCTACTCAAACCGTAGCAATTTATTGTCACCCCTAGCCCAAGTGGAAAACTAAAATATTGCAAAGCATATGCTGATCTTGGTATATAATACGTACTTAGTAACCAATTCTTGAATGAATAAATGAATACAGAACTTTCTTTTTTGATTATGCAGATTGTGTCTTACACAAAAGGCCCAGCCAAGGGGCACAGATGGGAGCTGAAGCCCAAGCTCTCTGGTTGCCAAGCCAAGTGCCCTGGCATATGACGGATTCCACCCTAGAAGAGATGCAGGTTCCTAGTTGGTCTACCCATTTTTCTTAATTTGCACAAAGGCACTATACACCCTAGTTGTGATCTCAAGGAACATATGAAATCTATGATGAAAGTAACTGAGACAAACTGTAATATTCGTACCCTGCCAAGTAACCTTTCAAAATGCTGCTATTTCGGTGTTGGCGCCCAGTAACTGATACAGTGTCTGGAAATTGTTGATGGTTTCTTCCTCTGCGTGTATTATTCCTCTTCTGTGAGCTTATGATGTTCTTTGAGTTTATACCACATCATTTAACAATTAATAACATTCTCTTTTACTACTCTTTAAGGTTTTCAATGACTCTTTTACTATCATGTAATATCTTCGAAGGTGTAGATGCACTATATCTCTGTTTGAACATATATTAGAAAGTCAACAAATACTTGTTTAATCCTATGAGCAAACTAGACTGAAAGATTTTTGGAAGTAGGAAGTATGTCAATCTCTTCAGTTTCCAGCATTGAATGTAGAATAAATTTTATTAACTGTTTGAGGAAGTGCATTGATCTGATTGAATCCAACATTGCTCCTGGAGGCTTTCAGAGACTCCAGCCTTCTTCCCTGGGTTGATGTATTTGGGGCTGATTTTCCTTCATATGATTCAGGTTTTCTAATGGGGTTCAGCTACTTAAAGGCGAATAGCTTCAGCTGGATTCTCTGCCTTCATTCTCCACCCTTCTGTATCCTGTTCTGTGCAACCTCCCATGACTCCTGACTTCTGGTTTGGTTCAGCCAGTGGGGAGCCCTGGCAGGAGATTGGAAGGAGGAGATTGCAGACTGTTATATATTCTTCTATCTACCTCTCTGAAAAGTTGCTTCAAGGCTGTCTGTATTCCTCAACCTAAGGTTTCAGGGTCTTAGTGTGGCCTTTTAATCACCATTTCTTCTAAGTATCAATGACCACTCCCTCATCTCACTCCACTGGACCCAGGAGTAATAGTGATTCTGCTGTTATTTCAGGAAGTTATTGAACTATTCCTTATAGTTTTGCTGCATCCTGCCTACTTCTTTGTAAATAGTTCCTTTATTATGTCCTCCTCGAATTACCCTAGTTTGAGTGTGCCAGCTGTCTCATCTCGGACCCAATGTCTGACTAATTAGCACCATGCTAAAACATTAGTAAAAAGTGTAAAGGAGCTGGAATCCCTGCCCTGCACCTTTGTCCTACTTTGTTTCTCCCTTTAACAATACTTGAACTTCATCTTCTTGCTCCTCTCATTTTCCACCCCATTTTTAGCCTTCACATCTTGGTTTACCAGCTATTTTTCATTTTACCCTCAACCCCAAGGTCTGGTGCAAAGTTATCCTCTTCACCTGGGTTCAGTCATATGTGGAATGATTTCACCTTCCTTCCATGTATTCCTGGAGGACATTCCCAGAATCTCCTGGACGACATTCCCAGAATTTCCTGGACCTGCTGCCTTCATTGGTCCAACCAATGATAGCTTTCTGATAAGTGACAACTGCAGTGAAAGTGAGCAACTCATGTTTCCTTTTTTTTTTATTTACAATAGGAAAATTGTTGCAAGTGAGTCCACCTCCTTCCATTTATGAGAAAATCTTTCCCTCCTATATTGCATCAGCTGAAACTTCAGTCTGTGCCCTGCCACTTAGGGCTGGTTTCTGGCACACATATTTTATGAACTTGCTGGCCCTTAGTCTAACAGAGTAATAACTTTAACAGATGAATTCTTTAAGTTTGAGACCTTGAGTTATATAAAATTAAATGAATTCCCTGATGTTATCAGTTCTATAAATCCAAAGTTTTGTTGTATTTACATAAAATGATGGTTATTACATTTATCCCCTTTGTACTCCATCCCCCAAATGTTATTATAAATTTTCTTCTCCTGAAGTTCTTAATGATCCAAAATATATTCTTTAAGGAGATCTACTGACAGTGTTCTTAAATATAAAAATGCTTCCCCTCCTATAGATTTTTTCCCCCACAAAAGGTCTGGCTACTGCTGTTTGTAGATTTGTATTGAAATCTGTGAATGTGAAGTAACAAACACTAAATGCTGAGACATGATGGATAAAAACACTTATGCTTCTCTGTCTGCATGTCAGGGGAGAGGCCTTGCTCAGGAAATATTCATGAGAAAGTAAAAGGCTGTTGATAAAACAGGGCTCATATGCCCCTTAAATGTCAAGTGAGAATCAATAATAGCATTGAGACTTTACCTTACAGGAATAGAGTATGAAAATTGGACACTCTCTAGTATAGCCATCTGAAGAGAATGAATGGAGGAGTAATTGATGAAGACCTATCAATAAAGCAAATGGGTGATTTTGAGTTTAATATGAGTAATTGCTAGACATCTGAGAGTAGATCTCTGACAAACATGAAGATAGAGAATTTTCTAGAGATGTCACTGAAGCATATATGAGTATGAGTCACAACTGCCCTTTAAGAGGTTATATGATTTAGAAAGTGTCCCCGAATACCTTCTTAGGTTTTGTTTTCCCCATGAAATGCTAAATTTCATGAGGGCTGAGACCAGGACAGTCTTCTGCACCATTTGATCCCCAATGATCAATATTCTTTTACATGAAAATGAACATTTGAAAAGATGAATAGATCGATCTGTCCTACTTAGATCTCTGGTTATATTTTGGATTCCTGAAATGGTGCAAAATCCAGCTGTGGTCTAAAATGAGGGAACAATGGAAAAATATATTTTCTATAAATGTTCTTGGTAAATGAATTGTTACTAAACTAGACGAAGCTACTTAAAATCAAGGGTCATTTGACACATTTACATAGCATGGTGGTTCCAACCTGAGCCCAGGTGTCATCTCATTTGCCTGTTCTCTCAATGTATGAAAAACACTCAAAACACTCACAGCATCACAAACGACAAGGAATCACCTGGTTTGGGAAACTGTTCAGATCCATAATCCATAAATTGCAGAGTCCTGCTTCTTCACTGAAACAAAAATCTACTCTCTTTGATTTGCAAATTTGGAACTTTGCAAAATGGAGTTTCATGATGGGCTCCCTCATGACTTAGAAAATGCTTGTTGAATGAGTTAATTGAGGTGGAGAGGTTGAAGATAGCATAGATGTGAAGATCAAGCAGGGATACACTAGCCACCATGGGTCTTTTGAAATCGCTGCAGAGAGCAGAAGCTCAGATGGGCCAAACCAATGATTTTTCCAAGTTTTTTGTTTAGCTCTGGAACACATGGTTCTTGAAAATAGCCTGTTGTGACATGTTAAGTATTCCCAGGGGGTCAGGGCCTTGCCTTTGTGGAAAGGAGAGTGGATTCTAAAATGAAAGGGATGGGAGCTTGACCTTTTATGGCTGAAGCATGCCTCCGTTTCCGAGGACCACTCTGTAATGATGCAGAGCAACATCGTTGGAAATACGCCACCATAGCCTGCAACAGATGCTGCTTTGCATACGGCTGCCTTCTCAACTTTCAAGAAAACAGGTTACTGAAACCCACCTACCTGTCCTTCATCAGCTGGTGTGTACAGTACACATAAGCTGTTGAGAGGAAAACAGAATATCCTGAAGGGGAAATAAATTGATGCTTTGTTCTTTGGGTTGTTATATAACTCTCACGTTCAGGATGTTGCAAACATCATGTTTCCCAAACACCTCTCACTTTGAAATGTATACCCTGGCCATGCTGAGGCCCTCAGGGCTCTGGCCTTCCTTTTTTGACTTGTCATTCTGTTTTGCCATTACATAAAGTGTGAATTTAGGCGCTGTCTGAGATGTGGCGGTAAAGGCAGCTTTCTTATCATCAGATTGGCAGAAAGCCAGTTCCTTGTCCCTCCTCCACTGAGGTTCTGCATGTAACTGCATGCTGCCATCTTCCAGGATTAAAGAAGGAACTGTTCCCAGCAAGGACCATGACTCTGGAGCCCCTTTGCTCTACCATCTGGCAGCAGTCCCCACTCTGGCCACCCTTTACACTTTTGCTCCCACAATTAATTTAAGTTAAAAAAAGATATGAGGGAAATTCAGGATCCCATCTACACATGACTGAGGTGAATTCAACGTAGTAATCCATGTTACCCAATTTTAGTTTGGGTTTAAAGTATTACATTTTTTCTTTCTGTTTTCAGTTCTTTTACTCTTTAGACCCTTCTTTCACTCCAGTTTCTGAAGAAGATTTGTGTACTTTCTCTCTCTCTCTCCCTACTCTAAAGCTGAGCTACCTTTAATCCCATTTTCATTTCTAGAGAAATAAAATGATTTCTTATTTGGGTACTACAAACTTCAGAAGTCTTCAAGATACCCTCACTACTGACACTAGTTGCAAGTTTAGGGATAATCAAGGTCATTCTCAGGTTCAATCTTTTGCTAGATGGACTCACAAAAATCACTGAAAACTGTTATAATCACAGTTCTGGTTTGTTACAGTTAAAGATTCAGATTACAATCAGCCAAGGGAAGGGAGGCATAGGACAGGGTCTGGGAGAGTTGCAAGCAAGGAGTTCCCAGTTATTATTCCTCAGAGGAGTTGTGTGGACATGGACAGCGTTGACTTGTCCCAGCAACAATTTGTGATGATATACACAGATAATTTGACACCCAGGGAAGCTCACCCCAGCCTTGGTGTCCAGAGTTTTATTGGAACTCAGTCATGCAGGCATGGTTGAACACCATTGTGTCTTACCTTAGACTCTAGCCCCTTCATAGAAACCTATGTTACTGTAATTTACAGTTCTAGCATAGACTATCTGGCATGCCCCAAGTGTGTAAACAGGCAATCTTATCAGGCAGGGCATTCCCAAAGGCTTAGAGATTATATCCTAGGAGCCAAAAGGGAAAGATAAACCTATCTTTGGGCAATGTTAATCCTTCCCTGCATGGGTACTTTATGCCTCCAGTTGAAAATGTTGTCTGGTTATCTAGCTGCTTCTCTAATTCAATTGTTATCTGCCTCTTACTTTGTTTGTTTGTTTTTTTCCTGCTTTTTTTTTCTTTACTCCTTTATCCTAGCCTCTGTTATGAAATGATTTTGGTCTTTCCCAGCTGTTAATTTTTTTTTTGTAACTAGAAAAAGCTTTTCAGCTTAAGATAAATGAAGAATTTGGGTTTCCTTCTCAACAGCCTTGCTACTAGGTGGGTTGTTATGAAGGCAAGCCTCATACTGAATTCTGCCACATATACAAACTCTTATTAACAGGTAAGAAATAAGTATTAAAAACATAGCAAAAAAATTTTTTTTAGTTCAATGAAATCTTGGTTCTCTGTCTTTTTGAGGCATTCTACCAACTTTGAGCAAAAGGATCATCCCAGGCAGATGTGAAAGCGTTTTAGCTTTAGAATCATTTTGAATCTGAACACAGAAGCCAGTGTGCTAGGCTCAGGGTACCCCTTCTGAAGGTTGTAGGCTGCCATTGTCTTCGGATCCTTACACTATGTCCAGCAAAGACAGAGGTGCCTATATGACACTCTGCCAGTCTTGAACTCATTTCACCAATGAAAAACTATGCTAATTATAAAATCCTTTAGTGATGGTAAAGCCTTCAAGACACTTGATATTAGTAGCTCTCTAGAGCATGGACTCTTGAGTATTCTTTCAGATGCTAACTAAACACTCTGTAGTGAGTATCCTAACTAGAATACATCCAATGTTAACCAATTGCACATTAGGATACACATGAACACTAACCTGTGACTATAACACACCACCCATGCTGAAATATTTTTTTTTATTGTTAGTTTCAGGTGTACAGAACAATGCAATAGTTACCCTTTTCACCCTCACAAAGTAACAACCCCCCTCCCCCCATCTATTGCCCTCCCACCCCCGATATCATGCTTATCTATTACAATTCCATTGAATCCGTTCCCGCACTCTACTCCATGTCCCGAGGTTATATGTATATATAATTATAGTTGACATACAGTATTATTCAACATCAGTTTCAGAAATACAATGCGGTGGTCAGGCCTCTACATTAACTATGAAGTGGACTTCCCAAAAGGACATGGGTCCATCTGGCCCCCTAAGAAATACTTACAACATTATTGATTGTATTCCTCGGACTGTCTTTTTCTATCCCTGCGGCCATATTACAATTACCCATTTGTATTGTCTCATCCCTTCCCCTTCTCCTTCATCCCCACCCCCTCCCAACTAGCAACCCTCAGTTCTTCCTCTGTGTCTCTGAGACTATCTCCATCCACTTCTCCCATCCATTCCATGCTGAAATATTTTAAAGTACCTTTTAGACAATGGAAAAGGCCCTTTTAGAAAAGGCTGTTTCTTCAGCTCCTCTGATTTCAAAGGCTCATGTGGATTCTTTGATTTTCTTTTTTTAAAAATCTGCCAATTTTGTCAAAAGACCCCTTGGTTCCTCGTATCTCCTTTCTCTGACAATCACTTCACTAGCCCAATTTGGGGCTCTACTGCATAGGTCCTAGGACATATGTATAGGTGAGAAAGTGTCACTTATTCAGGCAAATTTGGTGGGTTATCCTGAAAACATTTGAAGCATTCCATATGTATAGCTTCTCTCTTCATTCAACAAATTTTTATAAAAGCTTACTGCTTGTAAGGACAGCAGTTCTCAAAGTGTGGTCCATCGATCCCTGGTAGTCTCCAAACACATGCAGAGGGTCTGCAAGACCAAAACTATTTTCATGATGATGAAGACACCACTTGCCTTTTACAAGGTATTGACATTTGCAGTAACGGTGTAAAAGCAATGGTGGGTAAAACTTCTGGCACCTTAACATGTATCAAGGCAGTGGCACCAAACTGAAGAGTAGTCATTGTAGTCTTCAGAGTGAAAACAAACAAACCCACTTTCTCTTAAAAATCTCTTTACTGAAGCAATATACTTTATTAGTTTTATTAAATATTGACTCTCGAGTAAACATCTTGTTAATATTTTGTGTGACAAAATGGGAAGTAGACATGAAACATTTTTGCCTTATATTGAAGTTTGAAGTATGAAATTGAGTTGTAGGCTGAGCTACTGGCTTTTGGCACAGAATACGATTTTTTTCTTGAAAGAGCCACTGATACAAAACTATGGTTGTTCAGATTTGTGCATTTGACAGGTATTTAACTAAAAATGTTAATTCAAGAAAACAAACTACTCTATGTGTTGCCAAGGATAAATTGGAAATTTCAGGTGAAAATTTTAAACTTTGAAAACTTTTATCTACCCTCATGAGCTTGAAAATTTCCCAGTTCTTAAAATTTTTCTGATGAGCTCAATGATGATATTAACAAATGTGATTTTTTGATATTGTATTGTGAAGTGTGTGGAGATTTGTATAACTCAGTAAACCAATGTATAAGTATCAATATATAATGTGACAAAATTATGTATGATTATAAAAGCCAGTGTGGAGTAGAAAGGTGATTTTAATGTAATACAGTATAAATGTTCACTTACTGATTTAAAATTCCGTATTGTAACTAAATTAGAAAAAACCCCAACAACTTCCAATTGAGATTTGGTTTAGTTTCAAAAAGTAATATCTACAATTATCTGAAAAAGGCTAATAAAATATTCCTCCTTTCCTCAAGTATAAGTATATATCTGTGTGAAGTTAGATATTTTTCATATACTTCAGCAAGTGACACCTCTCAACATGTTAAATATAGACCCCTATGTGAGAACCCAGCTGTTTCTATTAAGCCAGACTTTAAGAGATTTACAAAAACATAAAACATTGCCACCTTTGTAATAAAATACTTTTCTTTATATACATTTAATTATTTTGTTATAAAAATATGTCATTTTCTTAAAATATGGATTTATCATTCATTATACACAAAGGAATGAATGTTTGAAGTTTTATTTTCTTTTATTTTTCTTAAATTAAATTTATTGGGGTGACAATGGTTAGTGAAATTATATATGTTTCAAGTGTACAATTCTATAATACATCATCTATATATCATATTGTGTGTTCACCACCCAGAGTCAGCTCTCCTTCCATCACCATATATTTGACCCCATTTACCCTCATCTACCACTACTGCCCCCCTTACCCTCAGGTAACCACTAAGCTGTTGTCTGTGTTTATGAGTTTTTGTTCTTTGTTTGTCTTGTTCTTTTGTTGCTTTTAGTTTTGAAGTTTTTTACTTTTAATGTCTAATATAGTAAATAGTGACAAATATAACCCATATAAACAAAACTCTTTGGGGCCTGGATAGTTTTTAGGCATAGGTATCCTGGGACCAAAACCATTTTTATAATATTTTAAAAATATAGTTGGTATATAATATTATATTAGTTTCAGGTGTACAACATAGCAATTCAACATTAATATAACGTATGATGTGCTCACCACACTAAATCTAGTAATCATCTGTCACCTTGCAAAGTTATCACACTATTATTATATTAACTATATTTCCTTTATCTTTTTCACCCATCCCTCCACCCCTCTGCCCTCTGGCAATCATCAGTTTTTGCCTTTCTTTTTATGGGTCTGTTTTTGTTTTGTTTGTTTTGATTTTTTAAAATTCCACATGTAAGTGAAAGCATGTGCTTTTGTCTTTCTCTGACATTTCACTTAGCAGTATACCCTCTAGTTCCAACCATTGTCACAAATGGCGGATTTCATTCTTTGTTATTTCATTCCTCTCTCTGTTTCTGTGTGTGTGTGTGTGTGTGTGTGTGTGTGTGTGTGTGTGGTGTGTATCACATCTTCTTTATCCATTCATCTATTGATGAACATCTAGGTTGCTTCCATAACTTGGCTATTATAAATAATGCTGCAATAAACATAAGCATGTATATATATTTTCAAATTAGTGTTTTTGTTTTCTTAGAATAAGTATCCAGAAGTGGAATTGCTGGGTCATATGGTAGATATATTTTTAGTTTTTTGAGAAACCTCCATACCGTTTTCCACAGTGGCTGCACTAATTTGCAATCCCACCAACAGTGCACAAGGGTTTCCTTTTTTCCACATCTTTGGCAACACTTGCTATATGTTGACTTTTTTATTATAGCCATTCTGACTGGTGTGAGGTGATAGCTCATTGTGATTTTATATGCATTTCCTTGATGATTAGTGATATAGAGCATCTTTTCATATGTTTGTTGGCCATCTGTATGACTTCTCTGGAGAAATGTCTCTTCATGTGCTCTGCCCATTTTATTGATCAGATTTTGCTTTGTTGTTATTATTATTGGGTTGTATGAATTTCTTATATGTTTTGGATTTCAACCCCTGATCAGATATATAATTTGCAAGTATACTCTCCCATTTTGTAGGTTGTCTTTTTGTTTTGTTGATGTTCTCCTTTGCTGTGCAGAAGCTTTTTAGTTCGATGAAGTCTCTTTTGCTTACTTTTGCTTTTATTATATTTCTCTTACTCATAGGTAGTAAACTAGTTGACATCAGTCTTAGTAATATCTTTTTTGGATCCCCTCAAGCTGGGACCAAATTTTTGAAAATGGGAAGTAGTAGTGGCATTTTGCCATACAACCCTTAAGCATAGAGAGTGGTCAGGTTTGTTACAAGTTGTTTGTGAGTTCACAGATTTAACTTCACCATGTTCTGATGAGAAACAGCAGATAAGGATGATTGAACGGGCAGTTGAGCGTCCGGTTCCCAAGATGAAGTTACCCAAGTACGAGCCATCACACCTGGCCACCTTGCCCCCTACCCTCGACCCAGCTGAATACGACATATCTCCGGAAACCCGGAAAGCGCAAGCCGAGCAGCTGGCCATAAGATCCCGGCTTAAAAGGGAGTACCTGCTTCAGTACAATGACCCCAACCATCACGGGCTCATCGAAGACTCTGCCTTGACTCGTTGGACCTATGCAAGATCAGCAAATGTCTATCGCAATTTCGGACCCACCTCCAAGACCTCGCTCTTAGGAGCATTGGTTGGAATTGGGCCTCTCTTCTTCTGGTATTATGTTTTCAAAACTGACAGAGATAAGAAAGGAAAACTTATCCGGGAAGGAAAATTGGATAGAACAATTAACGTCTCATATTAAGTCTGGCAATGATGACTATATGTATTATTTAAATAAACCTTCTATGAATGATTTAAAAAAAGAATGATTGAACAACATAGAAGAAATTCTGAAGATTATAAAAAATTCGTTGTCTTTACACTTATATGTAACAATTTTGGGGAGAAGGAATTTCAGTGTTTACTTATTAAATAATGTCTTCCAAAGTAATTCAAATTTGAACCCCAGTTAGAGTCATCTTTAACTAGTATGGGTGTTTCTTCTATTTTTTCCTACTCCTGAACGTAAAACCCAATATGCTTTACCTCTCTTGTCAAATAATTCCCCCAATGTGTTTGTTTTACTTAGAATTTTGTTTTACTTTTTATTTTTAATGCAGAATATTGTTTTTTAAATATTGCATCAATTAAAGTTACTGAAATATTTGATAAATTTCTGTGCTCACCATCCTTCCTTACTTCTTAGGGTTCAAATTTCTTCCTTTTTTTATTGAGGTATAATTGACATATAACATTATATTAGTTTCAGGTGTACAACATAACAATTGGGTATTTGTATATATTGTAAGCACCAATGTGATCACCATAATAAGCCTAGTTAACATCTACCACCATGCATGGTTACAGTTTTTTTCTTGCAGTGAGAATTTTTAAGATCTACTCTCTTAGCAACTTCCAGATAGTCAATACAACATTATTAACTATAGTTACCATGCTTTACATTTCAGCCCCATGACTTATCTATTTTATAACTGAAAGTTTGTACCTTTTTCAAATTTTTCTTGATGAGGTATATCCTTTAATAATTCTTTCAGACAGGTTTGACCATAGATGATAAACTCTGTTAGTCTTTGTATGCTTTACAAGTGAATGGTAATTTAGTATATATTTTATTTTCACAGTTTCACTTATTTTGTTACCTTCTTTCTCTGTTTTTGCTGATAATAAATCGAATGAATATTTTCTTGCTGACAGTCTGTTTTCTTTCAGATCTAAAGGTAGGCAATCCAGGCACAGTAGCAGGAAAAAAAAATAGACCTATTTGGGGCAGATGATGGTTCCAAATACTACTGTATAGACAAATATCAACTTTGCTTCTGAAATAGGCTTATATCCCTATCACTGTTTCCAACCCATAAGAGGTATTCAATATAATTTTTTGTTATTGTTTTGTTTTATTGTATTTTTTAGTAATGAATGAACTAGCCTTGCCAACTGTGTTAGCAATTATAAAATTCAAACCTATTGATAGTGGAGATGTTGCTAAAGGATATTGATTTGAGAATCTGGACTCTAAAGCTTTGTTCAGCACAGAAATAAACTGAGAAGTCAACTTGGTGGTTAGTACTGGCAGAAATCTCATGCCCCTGTCCCTTTTGCAAGGGATTAGACAGTCTTGCTAAATTTTGCTGCTGAGCTGAAGGGGCTTCTGACCCAAAGTGGTCAGAAATGGTGTGATTATGGGGGCCACTGCATATCATGCCTAGGCGTGAAGTCCTCAGGAATATTTCAGGACTTAGATTCAAGGCTTGAGTGAAAGGTAAGAAGTCAGGAAGAGAAGAGATTAGAACCCCATGAGTCAATGAAATACAAACTGATGTGAGCAAAAATGGTCTAGGGCTTTTAGAGAAATAAATCTTACCAAAACAAGGGTGTGTGGTGTGAGAATAGGTCACTTGCTTCAACTATTAATACAATGTCAGATCTGATATCTTGGTGAATTTACTGTGATATCATGGTGATTTACTCTGCAAACTGCTTTTACATGTAGAAAAATTATTTTCAATGTCTTTTTTCTAAAAGTCAATTTGTGTGTAAGTGGTCAATGCCAGATGTTAGTAAAATCCTATTATTTGATTCTGCTTGTTACAATCACACCTTAATCTGGTATCCTGCTCTCGGTACTTTGTAAGGAATATTGTTTGGATTAGCAATGATTTAAAAAATATCTTTTAACCACTGGGGATATGTAGGCTATTATAGCTACTGTTTATATCACACACATACACACACACACTCATACATGCACACATACATGCATATGTGCACACACATGTAAACCTAAGCAGACTCACACACAAACACACATGCACACATTCACGTAAATACTTAAGGAGAGGTCTAAGGAGATGTATTGTCATAGGCAGTAACTCAAAGAAAACTCTTTGAGGTCAATCAGTTAAAATTCTGTCTGGCCACAAAAAAAAGGGGGGTTATAAAATTTAGAGCCATTTAAAAGAATGCCCCCCTCTTTCTTTTCTCAGTCCAGGTAATTGCCTAAGTACAGCATTTTCTTTCATGCCATCTTCTCGGTTGCTGTGTATGATTCAATCCTACTATACTCCTTACCTGTCTTGTTTACCTCTGAGCTTTCCTTATTGTCATGTTCCTTCTCCTCACCCCACTGATGCGAACAGAGGATGTCATTCTTTTGTGGCATTTGTTCGTGATTGTTTTTCACCCTACTTCCCTTTTCTGAGTACTGGGGTCAGAATGGTTTCCTGGTTTTGCTCTTGTCTGAAGGTGGCAATGCACGTGTGCCTTTAAATCCCTCACTGGGAAAATGTTGGTTTCTCTCTCAGAAGCTGGCCGACCTTGCTTCCATCTCACACCTGCTTCCAGCTGCCACATTTCACAAGCCTGCTGTGCTAAAACATGTTAAAATGGCAGACACTGACAATTTAACATAGCCTCAAAAGCCAGGGAAGCTAGATCAAGGGGAAGTATACCTGGTAAATATCAAGCTGAAGAAAATCTGAAAGAATCCAGCTCTTTATTAGCAGTTTTGAGTTCTCCATCTTTATCCATGAGTCTGAAGCAGAGTAGCAGGCACTATGTTCTGAATGGTTTGTAGTGAGATTGAAATTTATAGGCAAAACTGAAATGTGCAGAAAGGTCGATGTATTGCTCCACAATTGGACTCCATTTGCTAAGTCAATTTAAAATCCCAATCAGAGCATGTGCCTCCCTCAAATGTTCTCCCCTCCTCTTCTTTCTCAGGACAATGTGTGGATAGGGAGTGAGAAATTCCATAGCAACAAGGAGGAAGCATCTGCTTTGCAGGCTGCCCTTCCCCCTTGCGTCCTACTGGCCTCTGCTGAGATGCTGCTTCTCCCAGGAGCTTGTGCTCAACAGGCTCTGTTGCTCCTACTTACTGCACCATAACTGCTCCCAGCTGCTAAGATACGTGCTGACCAGGTAGGTGGCCCATCTCAGTGCTCATGTACCCTTTAATGCTCAATGGCATTATCTCCCTGGCTCCTGGATTTGTATTGAGCATCCTACACCCCCTGTTATGAGATCCTCTTGTAGCAAATGTCTGATAGGAAATGATATTCTAAAGTCTTAGCTAAGTCTGTACCCCTCTTGGGCAGGGGGATGGCATAGGCAATAGGAACTTTTCCAAATCTTCTCCATGCCTTCCTGGTATTATGGGAGACTTAAGATGGTTATGTAGGTGGCTTTTTCAGGCCTTCTTTGCTGGCATCTAGGCTGCTTTGCCTTCTAATCAACATCTAGGCTGCTTGCCCAAGGCAGCAGTGAGCATGATGAGCATTGTAGTCTGTTGGAGGTGAGGGCTTGCTGTGCCCCACTTACCGGAGAGATCTCTTTAACATGCTTTGCTTGGCTCATTGGGAATTGGGAGAGGGACACTCATTCTGGACGAGTATAAGATCTTTACTAACTCTAATCAGAGGAGCAAAAGTACCTGAAACTTTCACAAACACAAAGCTCAATCTCCATGCATATATTGTAGCCATTATGTTTTCTGTACTGCCTAGACCAACATCACACCTTAAATTTAAGAATTCTAAGTTTCTAATGGCCTTGGTGATTCATTGTAACTTTACATTTTTAATTTTCCATTGCAATGTGTTTTAGTTGTCTATGATTTGGTAATTTACTTTTTAAAAAAATACTGGTAATAATATTAAGGGCTGGGTACATATATCTGGAAGAAAAATGAATTTCTGATAAACTTGCTCACTTGTATTGTCAGTTCCTACATGATTAGTTGTAAAAATTAATTCATCTTGATGCAACAAAAGGAGATATGGTTCAAACAACTATAGCAGAGACTGATAAGGAGATTTAGAATTTTTAGAAGTTAAACCCGCTTGGTATCATTAAAACCTGCAAAGTATGGGGTTTTATAACTGGACCTTAGCATTTCCTTTAGTCAGATGCCTCAGTAAGCTGTAGAAAACACTATCTCTTTTGATTTAATAATGTTGGTCTCTTATCTTTACAGTATTCAGGAAGGATGTAAGGTGAATTAGGGAGAAATTAAAGTGTATACTGAGTTAACTATCTTCAATAACTGCAAATTACTCTATAAGTGTGCATGCATATGTTAGCTTTTATTAGAAATAAGGTACTATCATTTCTTTCCTTGCCAGATGACAGAAAAATAGGAAATGCATTTGAATATGAAAGTTTGCAGTTGCGAATCTAGGGATATATTTCTACTTCTAAGTTAAGAGGGAACTTGTTCATTGAAATTAGAAAATAAACTAAGGCAAGCATAGATGCAGAACTCATCTTATGATTATAAGTAGCATTTGCATTGCAGCATATAGTTTATAAAACATTACAAAAACCTTTTGAGGAAGAGTTACGTTCCTCCTAATTTACTGATGTACCCAGCTGTTAAGTTACTTTTACAAGATAAATCAACTAGAAAATAAAGCTGGAATTTACATTTTATAATAATTATTTATCAAATCAATAATAGATATAATATTAGATAATATAGATAATAGTATTAAATAATACCAAACAATAGATCTTCCAGTGAATTTATGTATTTTTCTTGTCAATGTTTTAAAAACACTAAAATAATGTCACCTTTGTAATACAACTTAGTTGTCAACTCAGATTCATTTGCTTTAACTTTTCATTAAGAAGCTTTCAAATCTATGGAAAAGAAAGAATAGCATAATGAACACACATACATTTATCAGCTAAATTTAATAATTGTGTACTTTTACCATATTTGCTTTATATATTTTTTGCTGAAATATCTCAAATAAATTATGAATTTTATGATATTTCATCCCTAAATACTTTAGAAGGCATTCTCCAAAAATAAAGACATTTTCCTATTTAACCACCTGCTTAACCATTGTTATCACCCCTAAGTCCTTAATATTAACTAATATTCTATCCATATTTAAATTTCCTCTATTAGCTTTTAAATGCCTTTTAATGTTGGTGTGTTCAAAATTAAGGTCCACATGGTACATTTGGTCGTTGTGTCTTAATAGCTTTTCATTGGAACCCATGCACCCTACCTCCTCCCTTCCCCACCCCCATTCCCCCCAAAAACATGTACTTGTTCAGCAGACTCAGCTGGCTATTCTGTAGAAAATTTCACCATCTGGATGTCTTAGATTGCTTTCTTGTTTAACTTGTTCCTCTCATGCTGTTGCTGTTAACAGAGTAAGATATATAATTTCTACTAGGCTCATGTCTGACATTTTTAGAACAACTGTTTAAAGATGAGGCACAGAGGACCAGATCTGCTCCACCCGCCCTTAGTGACAGTGACATTGATTACTATGTGAAGGTGATCCTCGTTTGCTTCTAAAGTACTGTACCACTTCATAGTGGATGTAAAGGCCTGACCACCGCACTGTATTTCTGAAGCTGAGGTTGAATAATAATGTATGTCAACTATAATTATATATACATATAGTCACGGGACATGGAGTAGAGTGTGGGAATGTAGTCAATGGAATTGTAATAGATAAGTATGATATCGGGGGTGGGAGGGCATATGATATTGGGGGTGGGAGGGCAGTAGATGGGGGAGGAGGTTGTTTCCGTGCAAAGGGTAAAAACGATAACTATTGCATTGTTCTGTACACCTGAAACTAACAATAAAAAAAAATTGAAGGAATTAAAAAAACAAACAAATAAATAAATAAAGTACTGTATTTTTTTATTGCAGTAGTTTTCATACTTCATAGTTAATTTCAATTAATTCTGGACTCTAACTTGTACGCATATACTCATCAAATTTTAGAAGTCATTTCTTAATTTAGAAACTTGCTTAGATTCCATAGAATATTGAATGTAGGTATTTAACCAATATGAAAAGATATAGGATGCTCTGGAGAGTGCATTCAATGTATCTTTGAAATTAAACTGAAGTTACTATTGCTAATGAGACATTGTTGATTAAAGAAGAAATAGCCACATCTAGACTACTACTTTTCAATTCATTTTTACTCCTCGGTGACCTATGTTTTGTCTAACCATATTACCTAAGCAGCTGTGTATGTGCAGCCTACCTTACCAGTACTTCAGAGACCACAAGAGCAAATTCAAAAAGGAAACATTTCCCTCCTCTTCATTACTGTGTGTGTGTGTGTGTGTGTGTGTGTGTGTGTGTGTGTGTTGCCAAAAGCTAATTTGAATCTAAGGTAAGCCTTACAATTGATTACATTTTAGAATCAAGGGGATGTGTGAGTAAACTTGTTTTAGGTTGACTAAGATGTATAAAGAAGCATCTCTTTCTTCTATATTCTGTATACTTATATTCTCTTCTATCAAGAAGTCTTGATGTGTTAATAATTTTTAAAGTAGTAGTGTTTTCACTGAGATTAGCACTTTTAAAGCTCTTTGGTAGAGGGACACATGTCCTGGCTTCACTGACCTGCAAATACCACCCCATCTGAGTATTATCATCCAAACCGTTTTCTTACTGAGCAGCTATGAAGATTTATGACCAAGTTATAAACAGGAGAAAGGAGCTTATGTTAATGAGGTCAACACTGTTTCTGTTATGTCTTTGACTTATTCAACAGTCTGCCGAAAGGGAATACCTTTTCCAAATGGGCTAAACAGAGAGATTAACTTTTACCAGCTGAAGACTTAAACTGCAACTGTATTTAATGATATGGAGCTGTATATCTAAATCTACATGGAACCATATTGATACTTATTTCACTGCAACTATTATATTAGTATTTATTTATGTATGTGTATATATGGTCATTTCTATAACTATTTCTTTGTCTCAGTCAACATGGGCTGCCATAAAAAAAAACCATATTGGGTGGCATAAGCAACAGAAGTTTATTTTCTCACAGCTGCGAAGTCCAAGATCAAGGCACTAGCCAATTAGATTTCTGGTGAGAGCTCTCCTCCTGGCTTGCACATGACTGCCTTCTCACTGTGTCCTCACATGGCAGAGAGAGAGAGTAAGCAAGCTTTCTTTCTAGTGTGTCTTCTTATAAGGGCACTAACCCCATCATTATGTCCCCACCCTCATGACCTAATCTAATCCTGATTACTTTCTGAAGACCCCACCTCCGAATCCTCTCACATTAGAGATTAGGGCTCCAACACATGAATTTTGGGGGGACACATCCAGTCCATAACAATCTTCAAAGGAAGTTAGTGAACGGGGAGAAAGAATTATATATATTTTGTTAGATGGATGGGTTTAAAAATCAGCCTCCAGAGATTTAGATTGCGTGTCTTTTTCCCCAGTTGCTGGGTTCTGTATTAGAGAAGTTGCTTCTGCCATGGCTCAGTGATACTTGATCAAATGAGAGTGTGCATATCATCACTGAGTTAGATTAAAGGCAGGCATTACAAAAAGGTTCAAATATTGAGTGTATGGTTGATAGTCAATATAGATTAGCTCATTCTAGCACAATAAATAAGGGCATGCTTGTTGTAGTTTTGTCGTCAGTGTTTCAGTGCTTTATCAATTTGCAATTATAGTCTTAGCCTAGGATTTGTACAGCTTTTGATAAGGAAGTCACCAGCTTGCAGTTAGGTTGGGTGGGTAACCAGACAGCTGCTCATGCATACCAATGAGGGTTTTGTCAATGCAAATTTGTAGAGCCCTTTTAAAAATTTAGCCCTAAGTGTCTACTTTGAGCTTCAGTATGATATGTGATACGAGGCCACTTAACCAGCAAGTTTACCTCTAATTTTAGCTTCACCTGAATTAAAGCTGGCGTGATATTGCATACTGCTACAGACATTAGCAACTTTAAAGTGAGAGAGAAAAAACCTGAAATTACATGCAGTACAAGGGAAGAATCACAAGAAAGTCACTGGTGGTTTTGTGTTGTTTTCAAAATTTCAAGAACTCTCTGATGAATATTAGGGTAAAAGAGATAATTTGCTTCTTCACAGGAACACATTTTTAATGCCATTTATTTCATACTTTGGCAGCTTAAGACAATCTGCCTACATACAAAGGAAGCAAAACAAAACAAAACAAGCTGTTTGGGGAATTGATTTTCCAACAAATTCCTCTTGAACAAGCCCTGGTCCCCAGTAAAAAAGGATGCTTTTCATTTCCTGCTTACTCCTCAGATGTCTGACCACTGGGCTGCTAAAATGCTCCATCAACCAAGGCAGCTGAACAACCATTGTACAATTTTGTTCTGGATATGTGGCTAGCCCAGGAGTAAAAGCTATGTTTGTGTGCGTGTGTGAGGTGAGAGAAAACATAAGCTTCCCATATTCTCTTCTAGATTATTGAAATGATCACTCCATGTACTAGCTTAGTATTACTGTTTTCTGTGCGTAAGACAGGCATCCTGGAACTCATCTGCAGTCCCAACATTGTAGACATCCAAGTGCCAATAAAGTGAATTGATACTACTTTTTCTCACGGACTGTAGCTGATACAGGATGATGGTAGATAGAAAAGGTGGACAATTACTACAAGGGTAACAAAGCAACAAAGTGAAAAACAGTCTTTAATTAGTGAGGGCTACCTATGTAGGAATATATTATTTTAATTAATTAATCAAACAAATATTTACTTTATGCTGTGAAGTATTATAAGATTTAAAGACCCAAAAAATGTTAAGGTGTTATCTTTACCTTCAAGGTAACTGGCAGAGAGGCAGATTAATATGCAAACAAATAATAGTGTTATATACACTGTGATACAAGATTATACCATTTACAGGAGAGATTCTTAGGAGTGAATCAGGTCCCTTACTGAAGACATGAAGAAAGGCTTCCAAGAAGTGGAAAATTTGGGGGGGGAAAATGACGCAAAAACTACAAGGCAGAATTTGGTAAATAAAAATGTGAGGAAATCAAACATCTATTTAATAGGAGCGTACAGAAGGGAAGATTAACTTCTGTTTGAAATAAAAAGGAACCATAACATACAGGAGGGAGAAACGGAAATGGGTCTGAGAAATATTTGTTGTGTCATTTAGAGGTGAAAGGTTGTTTAGCCTGAGCTATGCTAGCACTGCCTTGGACCCTTCTAGGATACTTTGGGCAACAGAGAGTCACAACCTTCTACATGTGTCTAGAGATAGGAAGATAGGGCTGCATCAGCCCAAACTGAGCTTAGGATTGCCATATGGTTTCCATTTTACACATTTTGTTACTGTTTTTGTTTTTTTAAATAGTGACATGCTATATAGAAATACATATAGAACTAGCTTATTCTCCCCTACAATATAGCTCCCTATGGAACTTATACAGCAGGCAACATTATGGTACTAGAAAAGAAGGAGAAATGTAAAGTTTATCTTCTTTAAACATAAATTCAGGGAGAAAATCTTAGTTTATATTTTGAATTCGATTTTATAGCTCTTAGACTATTCCCAAGTAATCTTTGAGTAAATATCCTTGGATGCCTGAATTAATTCCCCTCTGGGTGGTAAGTGAGGTTTTCTTACCACTGTGTAAAGAATGGACTCTTGGTTGGGCAGACTATGTAAACTTAATGATCACTGAGGTACAAGTCCTTAGTTTACATGAGATGAGGATAGCGTGGTCAACTTTCTTCAAAGATACCTATTTCCAGTGGAAGAAATTCCTCATGCTTAGGCAACCAGCCACCCACATGTGTAACCTCCAAATTATAACGTCTGAATGTGGGTATGTGTATCTTCCAGATGTTTGTAGCTTTCTGTAGAAACAAACAAAGAAAAAGAAAACTAAAAACCAATAAGTGGTTTGATGGATTAAATAGAGGCCTAAATTGGTAGATGGCATTAGTTACATTTTTATCAACTCTTTGTTTCCAATCTTAGAATAATTCTCTCATGAACAATGGTACAAGCTTTGTAGGAAGGTTGTGTGTGGTGGAAAGACTCCAGAGTTATAAAAGTGTTTGGATGGAGCCCTGGTGTCTTACCTGTACCTTGAATTACCTCTGAGACCTCAGATAAGTCACTTCATGTTGGCAACTTTTTGTTTTCTTTTTTTTTTTAGCTGAGCCATCCTGCTACCTGTTGGCAGCTCAGTGGCAACTCAGCTCAGGCTGGGCATCAAACCACTGTTGCTCAGAGCTTGCACTCTTGTGCGAGCTCTTAACCAACTGAGCCACTCAGCCGGCCCTATTTTCTTTTTTATGGAATGAGTTAAACTAGGGATCTATATGAATCCTTCATATTCAGTATTCTATGATTCTAGGTGTTCTGTGAATAAACCAGAGTGATCTTAGTTTTAGAAATAAGATTTTCAGATATCTATTGTTAGGAACATTTCATCACTTAATTCCTACAAAGCCTAATTCAAGTTGACTACCAGGACACAGCTTTCTATCATGCCATTGTGAGACTGATACAGAATTTGGCAATATTGCCTAGATATTGAAGTTGAGTCATATAGAACACAGATGGGATGAGATGATTTGTGTAAGGCCATATTTGTCATTTGGGTAACAAAACCTGTTCCAAGATAAAGCTATCTTTTTCTTGCAGCTCTTGGCTCACTCAGAGGAGTTTTGTCTCCACTAGTATTTCTATTATCTGAATTTACCTTATGATGATAGAAAAATTAATAGGCAATTATGACCTTGTGGTAATTTTGGGTAGCTTTATTGTGTAAGGAGGTATGGTTGTCAGGTTGAATCAGAACCTTTCATTTGGAGTCTTGTGGGGAACAAGTTTGTAGCATTCTTCCCATCCATACTTGGCATATATATATATATATATATATATATATATATATATATATATATATATTTGACTGGCCATATCAACAATTGTTTTCACTCTAAAGCATTGATCACTTGTTACTATATGCAAGGCATTGTTCTAGGCTCTATGGGAAATACAAAGATGGTCCTTTTAAAAAAAAAAAGAGAAAGAAAGAAAGAAAGAAAGAAAGAAAGAAAAAAAAATCTAGTGAGGGAGACAGTTCATGGCAAGCATTTATTAATTATTATTGAATAACAAATATTTTGTTTTTGCAAAATAAATACTAATACTATTATATCATTAATATGGTAAAAAAATACCTAGAGACCTAGAATAAAACCATGACAATATTTGTTTTTTTTTAATAAGTCATATTAAATTACGTGACAGGCAATGACTAGTTATGCTCAGAACTTTAATCCAGTTGATGCCTGATGGATAGACTCTCAAGTGACTCATGAAAAATACTTTCATGTTAGAACTACTTTTTCATTTGATGGGAAACAGCTAATTTAATTTTTCTAAATTGAAATATGTAGGACAAATTATAATAGACTATTTTACTTCTTAAGAAATTTTAATTATCTGGCTTGCATAAAACCCTATCATGTAAAATGTTTTCACCCTACAGTATTTTATTGTTCTAGTCCAATTTTAAGTCAGATTATGAGGGTACTTGTACTTTTGATATTGATATTTCAATTAAGGGTTAAGATGTGGACACTGATGAGAAATCAGAGGTATGATTTCTTTTACTCATCAATGTAGATTAATATTTGAACCCGATCCATAGTTCAAAGACTATTACAGGGGAGTAAAACTGTTTGTTCTATAAGCGTGAAGGACATTATGTTTCCCAGGTAGCTTGGCTGAAATAACTGTGGTTACAAGAGCTTCTGATTCTTTGATTCCTTTATTTTATAAATTTAGTTAAACACAATGAAAGTAACTCCTAGTGCCCAATTCTTACTATAAGAACTATAAGAAACACATCTGAAAATACGTAATTGTGATGGACCTGATCACCAAAAGTGTTTGAGGGGATAGAACAATCTCTACTTAGAAGGATTTATGCTTTGAAGTTATGGTATTTAAAAACCTGGTAACCTTCACCAGGTTCCAAGAAGTATCTGTTTATAGGTAATGAGGTTCAGGACCAATGCTATCTTCTGTGGCCTCACAGCTGTTTTCCTGCAGATACATTTTTTTACAGGATAACAGACATGAGATTTACATGCTATTTACATGCTCTCATTGCTATTTTTTTTGTTGCTTTAATGTTTTGTTTGTTAAAAAGCACTTCTCTCTTAAATGATAGAAATGCACTTAAGTCTTTCCTTTCTCTTTTGATTATATAAAAGTTGAACAGGTATAGAATAATATTCAGATGAAACAAGTATCCTCCTTTAATAGTGTCAGAAAACTTTAAGACAAACTTTCTCTCATGTGTAAAGGTCCATGAGCCTTCTGCTGGCTCCCAAGGGAGGTCACTCGCCTCAGGTTTAACATGTTAATGGCTATTGGAAAGCTCTGTGTGGAGGCCTGGCCTGCAGAGGAGCAGCTGCTCAGTGGGTCCCAGGAGCTTGCAGCAGTGGAAGAAAGGAGAATTCCACAACCTTTCCATGAAACAACATTTCCATTGCACAAACTCTGCTCTGGGGAAGGTCAAATTAAAGGAAACAAATCTATAAATTAACAATATTTGTCAAATATTGGATTAAATACAGCTGAAAGCTGTATCTGTTTTAGGTGTTCTGATAGTCACTAAAATGCTAATTCTCATTATGAACATCCTGGTGGGGGAATACTATGGGCATGGTCTTCTACATGTATTGGACCAGGAGCACCCTTTCTGTTAAACATCTATTAAATATTGTAAAAGAATAAAACATTGATGAGGTAAAGCATTTGGACAATGCTGCCTCAGCAACCACCAAATTTCCTGCCTTAGGTGGGGAGGCGGGCACTGGAAGAAGGGTCTAGAAAGCTGTAATGGTTTGTCAGAGAACAAATGTCCCATCTGTGGAGCCTACAGCTGCCTCATCAACACCCTCTGTTGTCTCCCTTTTTTTAGTCTTCATGACTTATTTTTTTTCTCCAAATACTAGCTTTCTGTCTTGAGGCTCACCTCAACACTATCTGAAAATGGAGGCATCATGCATTTTGGCATTTCCAGTGTCACTTCCCTGTTACAGTCTTTCTCCATTTCTTCTCTCATTTTCAACCTGGTCCCCAGGGATCTTCTTGCCAGAGAGTTTTAATGACTTAAAAAAAAAATAGAGAGAGGAAAAAGAAGGAAGGTATTTAAAACCCTTACTTGAATTCAGAAAAAAGAAAAAGAAAAAGAAAAAAGGGTTGCTATATTATTCGTGAGGTTTTTTTTATTTTGCAATAAGCATATTTACTAAATTTCCCCCGTCCATTTAGTGCCAGTTCATGAAATATAGAACAACAAATATGAACACATGTATACCATGTTACAGGTGATCACGAATGTGCAGCAAGCTAAGAACAAGAATGGTTTCCTTGTTTTTGTTTTTTTTTCCAAAAATAAGGGTTTAAAAAGGTGGTGTCTAGTGTGATATTCAGGATTCTGCCCCTAAGTCTGTATCTTAGTGGAAAGTAACCTCTCTGAACTTAGCTTCCTTATCTGAAGAGTAAGGATAATTGTACTTACCACCTAGAGTAATTGGGAAGACCAGTGGAGAAAAAAACCTGGAAAGCAGAGAGGAGACGGCCTGGGGCCCCCAGGTGGGGTGTTTGCCTCTCATCATTGTTTTGCCTCCATTGTTGACCTTGCAAATGACTGCATCCAGTGAAGCCTCAGGTACTCAGCTGAAAGGATTCTGCAGGTTTCAAAGTTAGAACATCCTTACTGTTGGATCCTAGGAATGGAGCCTCTTACTAGCTGCATGCTCCAAGGTTTCTTTATGGGCCAGGGCTTCTGTAGATGTATAGCATGGCTAGACAGATAATGGCTCTCAGAGAGAGTTAGGGCACGAATCCATCAAGATACCTGTGAGGGGAGCTGCAGCCCTCGGACTGTACTTGGAGTTGCCGGTATACTGACTGCAAACCCACAATTCAGATGTCTCTCTATCCGTTCCACCACCTGCTGTGAGGCCTCTGCATATTAAAATGCTCTTTCACTGCACAAACTGAAAGCAGCTGTTTGGACATAAATGTACAGATCAGACAAATCCGAGACCAGCCAGAGAGCCCAGACTTCGTCCTCCTAACGTGCATAAAGGAACACTATTTGTCACATCTTAAGTAGGATATCTCAAAATTTCTGAGGTTTAATGGAAGGTAATATCCAGTATCTTTCAAAATAACACAGGCAATATATACTGGGTGCCAGAAAATGTATACACATGATTTGTATTCATCTTTTGTTATCAGTATATATTGAACATTATAATTTCAATACAGTTTTTTCCTGTCTTAAAATGTGTATACGTTTTTTTTGGCACCCTCTGTGTATATGTGTGTGTGTGTGTGTGTGTATACGTATATATATAAACATATATATATGTTTTTCCTCTAAGAGGTCTAGCATTATCTCTCTCTCTCACCCCCTCTCTTTTTCTCCCCCTTCCTTCCTTCCATTCTTCCTTCCTTCCTTCTTTCCTTCCTTCCTTCCTTCCTTCCTTCCTTCCTTCCTTCCTTCCTTCCTTTCTTCCTTCTTTCCTATTTCCTTCCTTCCTCTGTTTCTCATTGTCTATCTTTCTGTCCATGTGTGTGTGGCTGGTTTCTAACTGTCTTTCTTTATTTATTTCTCTGTAATTCTTTTTCCTTCCCCATTCTTTCTTGTACATAAAGATGCCATTTAAAAAACTTCCCTCAGACAACATAAGAAAAGGAATATTTTTGTTACTTACTAAGCATCACAAGACAAGCAATACTTTTCCTGTACCCAGGAGCAAAGAGCTAATCTTTTGGGCATAGCCAACTTTTTGAAAATAATAATTTTCATTTTTGTGGTACTCCTGTACAGTTTACAAACATGTCTCACATAGTTGATCGTATTTAATCCTAACAGATGTTGTTATGATCTCCACATTATAGATGAGAAAAACTTAGGGACTTGGGGAGGGCTAAGTGAAGTAATTTATCTGACGTACCTTAGCAAAAGCCTGGAACACGGTAGATGGCCCTGAATTTCCTTTGTCTTTCCTTAGGTAACATGTCCAGTCTCAGCCAACAGTCTTCATACTCCAAAGAACAAACTTTTTCACTCATTAAACCATAGCCTTAGGACAGAGCAGTTGGTTAAGCTGTACATTTTGGAATACACAGGAGAGGAGGTCCGCTCAATGGTTATTACTGTTTCCTGTGTCTGCTGTCAGAGATCATTTCTTTGTAGCTACAGAGGGTGAAAGCCTTAGGAGATGGCAGTTTGTCAGGATGGAGAAAATGCACTCTTCTGCTTTTGATTTGTTTGTAAACTTGAAATTCCAGGACAGAAAGGGAATTTTATTTTTCTATTTGCTTTTCCACCCCTCTATTCATTTATTTATCTTAGGTGAACTGCTATGGAGAAAAAACACAATAAACTATACTGCCCTGCAGAACCCTGAATTTGAGGCCCACCTCAGGACTGGGGAGCCACACACACAAATGCGCTACAAGCAGTGGCTCAGAAGAATGAGTGCCAAGTGGTCATTTTTGTTAGAATGCTTCACAGAACAGATGGGCTTTTATGAGTTTTCTAAAGTTTATTATTATAAATCTAAACTGTTGTTCTGAGGATTCTTTTCTTCTATATTTTAATATCTTCATGTGTGTTTGGTACTTATAAAATGCAAGGTCAGTTCCCCTTAGAACTGGGCATCTCAGGGCATGTAAACTTCCCTCGTTAAACTCTCCAGAAGTCCTCCCTATTCAAGCTGTTCGGCTGGTGGAACAGATTTGACAGTAATCTGTGACCACACCTGAGGTATTGTTCAGGGAAGGTCATGCTGCAAAAACAAATTAACTGCCAGATCTCATAATACACCCAAGGTTTGTTTCTTGCTCAGACATTCTAATGCAAGTGGTAGGGGTGCAGGGTGGGGGTAGGGCAGTGGCACTCTCCTCCACAGGGTCACTCAGGATCCAGGCTGACAGAGGTGCCAGCATTGCCACATGAGGTTTATTAGAGCAAGAAAAGAACCTGGAGAATCACAAAGGGAATTTTCATTACCATAGCTCAGAAATGACACATATCATTCTTATCCAAATTTCATTAGCCAAAACTGGTCTCATGGCCTTGCCTATCTGCAAAGGGACTGGAAAGTATAGTTTTCCATAAAGCAGGAAGGAGGACTAGAAAAATGAAATTTCATGAACACGGAACTTCGTCTCAATTTTACTAAATGTTTGCAGAGATAATGGTTTTACCATTAATGAGGATTTCTATCGTGGGCATATGATGTGTAGCATCCTCCTTTATTCAAAGAGAACAGAAATACATGTAATAAGAACAATCAGATAATAAAAATATTTATCTTTGTCTTTAATTAAAATATCAATTGCTTTATATTCGTAGCTAAAATTTCTACATGACAATCACCTGTTAATGGTCATTTTCTCAAATGAAACAACCTTGCATTCTCTAAGCACACATTCACATTGAACCAGGAAAGAATGTAAAATTTCCTGGGTGATCAAGACATGCCTAGACGGCATGAATTAGACATATCTTTGATATTAGAATCTAGACATTTAAAAGTTTAATGTGATGGAATTTGAAACAGGAATGTTTGGGATTTCTTTTGCCACTTCAGGCTGACAAAGGCACTTCTTAATAGCTTTTTAATGTATATTTTAATTTACTTTAAATATAGAAAAAAACTAGAGGCAAAGTCCAAACATTTGAAGGTGAAAGGAACTCACTTGTCTCATGCATTTCTGGTAGCATTATAAATTAATACACTCCTTTAGGAAAACAATCCAGCAAAATGTATCAAAAGCTTTGCAAGCAGTATTGCTACCAATGTGTCAAGAGTCATAAAAATGCTTATAACCTCACTAATCCCACCTCTGGGAACCTAACTCAGAGAAACACAGCCATCACTTATCAACCATCTCAGGTAATATTCATGAAAGGCAGTGTGGTTGGCCACCTCCCCAAAAGCTGCCGTTATAAGGCCATGATTTAAGTAAAATTAATGGAGTGGGGATAAGGATAATATGGCAGTATATAAATTATTCTCAAAGTTAAATAAATAAATATTCTAGAAAGCATCTATTTACCTAAAACTAGGTTATTTGGCATAAAATCCTGGTTCTTCCATTTTTCTGCAAGATCACTGTTGACTTTATGAGCTCCTCTGGCAGATTATCCAGATGTTTTCTGTTCTACAGACTGTTTCTCTCCGGTTTCCAAATGAACACTTAGTGCCTGAAAGTCTACTACATTTTTTCATTTGCAATCTTGTGTGTTTTATATCTTAAGTGTTGGCAAAATGCTGAAGTAACCAAGTAGACTTAAAAAAATATTCATAGTCCATATCGGCACATTTTTCTAGGTCGGTTCTCCCATCCATATATTGAATGTTTAGATGATGTATGGCCTTTTTGTCTTCATGTTATATCCGCACTCTATTACATAAAGGGCATTACATTATTTTTGTCTGTTTTATAGAGGAAATAGTTTGAATGGGCTATTTGTAGAAATAATGGCAGCTTTCCATTTTTTTCATCCCTAAACTTTAGTTTGTAAAAATTATCATTTCATAATTTGGGTCAAAAGGCTATCTGCCTAAAGAGCATCAGAGATTTATTTTAGCACTATTTCAAAGAAAATTAAAATACCACCCAAATATAAAATACCACCCAAATATAAATAAAAAACATTAAAAAGAAAATAACAATGATTCACTATATGGAATATTATGCAACTTAAGATAATTGTTAGGAAGCCTATGAATCATCCCATTATAATGTAATTTTTTTTAAGAATAAAATCAATGGCCATTTTGTTTTGCCACATTCTCTGTGCCAGTGATGCTGTCTTCTCGCCCACTTCAACTCTAATGCCAAACATTTATTCTAGTAGAAATTCACCATTGGCTGACAGAGGGGTGGAGGTGAACGTAACTGGGTTTGGGGCAGCATCTCTCCCTCCCTCCTGAGCTTCTCTGAGTCACTCCCCATTGAGGTCTCCCTGGATTCTGAAAAGCTCAGATTCACAGTGAATGTGGTGGAGGAGACTACAAGTGCTGCTTTCACCCTTTTCTTTCTTTTTTTAAATTAAATTTATTGGGGTGACAATGGTTAGTAAAATTACATAGGTTTCAAGTGTACGATTCTGTACTACATCATCTATATATCACATTGTGTGTTCACCACCCAGAGTCAGTTCTTCTTCCATCACCATATATTTGACCCCCTTTACCCTCTTCTACCATCTCTTTTGCTTTTACCCTTCTCATGGCCCACAGCCGCAACTTTAACCCTGAGGCCACATCACTAAGAGACCTGCTGAGCAGCTGAGCAGTGGTTGCCTCTACTGGTTCTTTTTTTTTTTTTTTTAAGATTTTTATTGGGGAATTGAGGGAAGGGGAACAGACAAGTTGCTGTTGTTTTGTTCTTCAGTCTAGTTGTGGAGGATGTTGCTTCACTGGCCCAAGTTGGCACCATCATTGCGCTCTTCCTGGGTGAGGCAGATCAGTCACCAGCTTCTGGATGGCCGCTCACGGTGGCTCACAGCGGCTGCCAGCCGCTCACGCTGGCTGCCGGCCACACACAGTAGCTTACACAGTAGGGGCTGCAGCCTACACCATCGCCGGTGACTCAGGGCAGCCCAGCTCCAGGTCGAGCTGTAGTTCATCATCTTAGCTGTGGAGGGCAGTGTCACTGGCCCTCATATGTGGGATCTGAACCGGGGCCCTCTGGCGTCCCAAGCCAGCTCTTAACCATCGCGCTACTCGGCAGGCCCTCTACTGGTTCTTATAGGAACTATAGGACCCAGTTTGTATGTTTATATTTGAGGGAAAAATCTAAGATTAGACACAAGCTGCATTAGTGCAAGATGGTTGCAATATGAGAGTTAAGGGGGCTAATCCAAACTGTTTTGTTTTGTTTGCTCTTGTTTCTATTGTTCTTGTTTCTATTTTCCAGCTTTATTGAGGTAGGATTAACAAATAATTGTATATATATTTAGGTTGCACAACATAATTTTTTTTTAAGATTTTATTGGGGAATTGGGGAAGGGGAACAGTGTTGAGAAATTAGGGAAGGAAAACAGCCAAGTTGTCCTTCAATCTTAGTTGTGGAGGGTGCAGCTAGCTCAGCTCCAAGTCCAGTCACCTTCGGACTGCCCGAGGGCAGCTCATGGCTGCTCGGCTCAAGGTGCTGTGTTTAATCTTAGTTGTGGGTGGGTGTAGCCCACCATCCCATGCAGGAGTCTAACTGGCAACCTTGTTGTAAGGAACATGTGCTCTCACCAGCTGAGCCATCCTGCCATCTTTGACAGCTCAGCGGCAGCTCAGCTCAGGCGCAGCTCACTGGCTCATGTGAGAATTGAACCAGTGACCCTGTTGCTCAGAGCTTGCGCTCTTAACCAACTGAGCCACTCGGCCATCCCAATATGATTTTTTTAAGGTGTTCCACACAATGAATATATGAATACATTGTGAAATTAACACAATCAAGTTAACACATTCTTCACCTCCAATAGTTACTGTGTGTGCGCGTGCGTGTGTGTGTGTGTTTGTGTGTTAAGAATACTTTAAATCGGGGCCAGCCAAGTGGCTCAGTTGGTTAAGAGCTCACTCAAGAGTGTGAGCTCTGAGCAACAGGGCTGCCGGTTCGATTACCGGCCAGAGCTGAGCTGCTGTTGAGCTGCCAACAGGTGGCAGCTTAAAAAAAAAAGAACACTTTAAATCTACTCTCTTAGCAAATTTCAAGTATACCATACAGTATTATTAACTGTAATCACCATGCTGTACATTAGATCCCCAGAATCTTATAACAAAGCTTGTATGTACCCTTTGACTAGCATCTCCCCATTTACCCCAATCCCAATCTCCTGGCAACCATTGTTCTACTCTCTGGTTCTATGAGTTTGACTGTTAGAGTCTACATATAAGTGAGATCTTACAGCATTTATCTTTCTGTTTTTTTTTTTTTTTTTAGCTGAGCCATCCTGCTACCTATTGGCAGCTCAGCGGCTGCTCAGCTCGGGCTGGACTCGAACCGCTGTTGCTCAGNGCGGCTGCTCAGCTCGGGCTGGACTCGAACCGCTGTTGCTCAGAGCTCAAACTCTTGAGCGAGCTCTTAACCAACTGAGCCACTCGGCCGGCCACTATCTTTCTGTATCTTAACTCAAGTATTTGAATAATCTGTTAACACATATACCAAAATTCAATTTTTCAACACAGAAATGGACTATGTGCTAAAGTACTGCAAATACACAAACAGATATATAGGAATAGCTTTCCTTTTGTAAAGTATCCGTGGGTCTCTTCAGTTTCTCTGGATGTGGTTTCTTAAGAGATTCCATGAAGCTCCTGTGCCAAGTTTTGCATGTATGTGTTTCTTTCAGGAGACTGTCAAACATATCTGTAATAAAACCTTTTCACCAATGTTGAAGAACCACGCTTTATAATGTCCTAACCCTTAAGTAAGTTTTATTTCTCTTAATGAAAACAATGGAAATACCAGCTTCTAGCTGTAATCCTATATTTAATGAAAGTTAAACCACCTGAGTCACACATCTCACCCCAAGGCAGCGAAGGATTTCTAACTTGGGAGCTAAAACAGAGGTTTAGATTCAATGTTTCTTTTAAGACCAGTCATTCTGATGGTTTCTTTTAACAATGAGGACACTGAGCCTTAACATATGTCACAGATTTATATAGTGCTTTCTAAATTCATATTACTAAATAGTTTAATTCACGTATATTTACCATGAGATATATAAAAATATTGACATTTCTTTTGATAGTTTCCCCAGAAAGAAAATATTTTTGTCCCCCTCACATTCTCTTCTTTCCCAAGAACAAACTGCATCAAGGATGTCTTGTTTAAATTATCTACTTGCAATTGTGTACCTTTCTATGAAGCAAGTCCCTTGTTATCCCATCTCCTCCTAATTTACATTCCCTTGAAACCTCTGGTCTGCAAAGGTGCAGGATGGTATACAGCCTTAGGGCTTCTAGTAAGCTGAAGGGAGAGAATCTGTTCGGTTACATTTCTATTAGGAAACAGAGAGGGATAAACACTGCTTTCAGTTGAGGAGTCACAAACCACTAGTATAATTTAAAAGTGGGGAAAAAAAGGTGTGTGTGTGTGTGTGTGTGTGTGTGTGTGAATTCAAGATGTAGATTCTCAAAGAAAATATCATATCTTATTTCTTTTTGAAACCCAGTGCCTGGATAAGTGCCAGATACCTAGGAAAGGACTCAATACCTGCTTGTTGCTTGAGCAAAATAAATGAATGTTTGCCCCTAACATTGATATAAATGGTTTTGATGACCAGAGGTGTGAAAGATGCCACACACAGCAAGGTAATTATAATCAGTGCAGATAAGTTTACATTATTTTAGATTCTTAGCTTTTTATTGTTCTTCCCCCAAAATAAAATATCTCCATCATATTCTTATGATTTTAAATGCCATAGAAATTGACGATTTCCAGATAATGTCTCTAACAAATAGTGAAGAGTAAAATCCTAATGGGTCAAAAAGAACATACGTAATACAGTGAAAAGTCCTCATTTCTTTTCAAGGAGCCAAATGAAAAAGAAGACAAAAAAACTAATTATGTGTGTATTTTTAAATGTGTTTGTGCATGTATGCTCTCTCTTTCAAACACTCTGTCGAGTGATCTTACAGATATTAACTTATTTAATCTTCTCTACAACACTGTGAGGTAGTTAACATCCTTATTTCTATTTTACAGTTTTTAGCAGAAAACAAATTTAGATTGTTTAAAGAACTTACCCAAAATCATATAACTGGTTAGTGGTAGAGCTGAGTTTTTAAATCAGTCTAATCCATGTTTTTAGCCACTATACTATATACTATTAATTGTACTATATTATTACAATACTCTCTTTGTATTACGAAAATAATGCTTTCATTTGCTCTTGACTAGAAGATTACAATTTTCATATTGTACAGGAAGGTCAGGAATGAAAAACATCAAAGAGAAAACGAAAATTGTAAAAATGAATTTCACTGTGGCTCATTGAACCCAGAAATAGTTTCCTACAAACAAGACTGCTAGAATTTATCTTCTAGAAATAAATGATAATCTTTCCTTTTTTTTAAATTTTGAATCCTTAAAATCTCTATTTCAATGTATTCTCTGAATGTTCTAGTATCTCTGTGCTTTAATTAGCAGCTGTTTCCAAGTGTGATAGGTGATTCATGCTAGTCTTAATATTGTATATAATTGGATCTCTAAGGCAAATTTATCTGTCAGAGTAAAATTGATCTACAAGTAGTTCCCTCTAGCTAATACCTAAATTAGTTTCACCTGGACTCTGCCCTCTGATTCCTTCTGAATTATACCCAAAGAAGGAAAGCTAACAGCTGGTACAGGAAGCAGCAATTTTATCTGAAAGATTCTAAGATAAGTCCAACCTGATTATGAAAAGAACAAGAAAACTAAACATTTATATGCCAGCTTTGGGAAAATCAAGCTTACAACCCATCATATTTTAGAATAGTTAGAAGCCACTATTCAGAATGGATACTTCAAAGCAATACTGGTCAAGACTCCTAAATCAGTGAGCAATAGAAAACTATGATGACTAGGGGATTTGGGATTTCTCTGTAATTTTTTTTATTGTGTAAACATATAAAACTGAGGAAAACACACACACATACCTATATATATATATATATATATATATATATATATATATAATGAAATTGAGGAATACACATATATTAATTAATTAATATACAATTAATTAATTTAGAACAACCCTATGGGAATGTCTAAATGTACTTACTCTTCATGGGCCGAGTATGCAATGATTTTTCATTACATGTATAACGAGTTAGCCTTATTCAGAAGTAAGCAATGGTTATTTGGTGTGGTTTGAGGAAGTGATCCCAGTCTCAAATTGTGTTTTCATGTGTCTCCACTTCAGTAGGACAGTGCCTCACAATACTGTGCAAAATTTGTCACCCGTGCTGCGTTTCATCCAACATCACCACCATCACCTTCAGGATATCACCATAATAATTACTTTTCTTTCTATATTATAATACTTATCACATTGTATTTATTACTTATAGTTTGTTCATTAGGCCATGAATTCTCTTAAATTCTCTTTTTTATATCTAATCTCAAGAACAAAGAGTTAAGATTTCTCCCAAAGAGTTGAGAATTCTACCATCATCTTTTAATGGAAAGAATGCTAGGCAAGAAATTGGAAAACCCAGTTCTAATGTGAATAGGACATTGAGTATTGCATTGGGTTTCTCACATCATCATTTTCTTTATCTGTCAAATGTAAGCACTTGGTGTCACTAGTTTTGTTCAAACTGTGTTCTGAAGAACACTAGTTCTGTGGGATTCTTTACAATAAAACGATTCTACTTTAAAAAGAAATTTGGAAAATACTCACATATCACTCTTAGACAGCAATAGTATGTGAAAAAAGCTGTCAGAAATCCTGAAGTCAAAAAGGTATGAATAATGATGAGCTTTTTTATACAATATTTCCCCATAATTTTATTTTATTTTATTGTTATTATTTTTTAAGATTTTATTGGGGATTTGGGGGAGGGTAACAGAGTTGGGAAATCGGGGAAGGGGAACAGACAAATTGCTGTCCTTTTGTTCTTCAGTCTAGTTTTGGAGGACGGCGCTTCACTGGCCCATGTTGGTATTATCATTAAGCCCTTCCTGGGTGAGGCAGTTGCTTGCCTCATTGGACGGCCACTCACAGCGGCTCACGGCAGCTCACAAAAGCTCACGCCAGCTAACGGCCAGCCCCACTGCAGCCTACAACATCGCTGGCAACTCACAGGCAGCCCAGCTCCAAGTCGAGCTGTTGTTCACCATCTTAGCTGTACAGAGCTCAGCATCACTGGTCCTCATGTGGAATCTGAACCGGGGCCCTGCTGCTCAGAGCTGACGTCCCAAGCCAACTCCTAACCAAGGCGTCACTCGGCCAGCCCTATTTCTCCATAATTTTAGATCATGGGCCCTTCTTTTAAGAAAATGTGTTAGTGTCTTATAACACTGGATTCCAAGGGAGAAAGTTAGGGACAATAGATAATAGTACTTTGCTTAAAGTAGTTTATGGTATACAAGGAGGAGACCAAAGTTCAAAAATTAAGAATACTAACGTTTTCTTATGGAATCATATATGGAGTACAGTGGGGATATCAGGGATATTTGACTAAGTCTGATAAGGGTTTCTGGACATGAACTGTGATTAGCATTGCTATAAGAAGAAGATGCCCCCTCCAATGAGTGTTGAGAGAGCCAGGATTTATCAAAGAGCATTTTAGGTAGCAAAAGTGGAATGAGCAAAGGCGCAGAATCCTGAGACATTCAGAAAGCTTGGCTTATTCAAAGGTCATTGACAACTTTTGCCAGAGCAGTTTCAGTGGAGATGAGGGAATAGAGGTTTAATCAAACTGGAATGACACATTAATGGGAGGATAAGAAAGTAAGGACACACTTCAGGAGGACTGTGCATGAAGAAAGTGTAAGGGATAGACTGCCAACTAGAAGGCAAGTCCCTTCTGCAAATGGGTTGATCAGAATGCGATCCTTCCTGGCAGTGAAATGGGGCAAGAAACAGTAGGAATGTATCAGGAGACTGCTGTGGGGAGGGATGAAAATTTCAGGGCATTGCCCAAAAAGGATATGTGAGGGTGAGGTGCTCATATCCCTTTAAATTAAGCAGCTTAAAAGAGAGTTGAGAAAGTGCTGAAGGCACATGCACATTTCTCTAAAACCTGGCTGTGATAAAAAACAAAACCTATGCAAAAAATTCTGATTTCTCACTTGAAATATCCAGAAGGCTTGTTTTATATGATTTAGTATAAAAGAATGACATTTCACTGAGCGAGTTCATAAAAATAGAAAATTACCTTTCCTTTCTGTCTATGCTTATATACACCTTGAGGGTATCTAAAGTGTTTCATAACAGCCCATATTATATGTTGCTCTGAGCTACATTAAATCCAAAGATGAAGCAAAATGTAATCAGCACAGAGGTCTGGCTTGATTTTAAGAACTACTTCCTAGAGAAAGAAAATGTGATTCATAATATGCATTTCTGGAGCAGTAGCGTTCCCAGCAAAGAGATCTATATTACTGTAAATATCAAGTGATCCCAGTCCTATGTGTTCTCTTTACAATTTATCCACCTCAAATTGATAATAATTAATGTGTTTACTTTTACAGCACCAAATGCAAGAATTTCCAAGTGTTTTGTAAATGTAAATCAAATCTTAAGACACTTCTGTGAAGCAGGTGAGCATTGTTACTAATATTTTATTTTTAAAAAAGTATTAGATGAGGGTTTTACCAGTTTCATAGAGTTATTTGTTGGTGCTGGAGATTATGGAACGAAAACATGCATGTGTACAAACATACACACACACACACACACACACACACACACACACACACACACAGTGGGCCCTGATTTCTCACCAAATAGAAAGAGATGCGTATAAAGAAATCATTGCGGGGGCCGGCCGAGTGGCGCGATGGTTAAGAACTCGCTTGGGATGCCAGAGGTCCCCGGTTCGGATCCCACATATGAGGGCCAGTGACACTGCCCTCCACAGCTAAGATGCTCAACAACAGCTCAACCTGGAGCTGGGCTGCCGTGAGTCGCCGGCGACGGCGTAGGCTGCAGCCCCTTTGGCAGTGGGTTGCCATGGGCTACCTTGTGTAGTCAGCAGCCAGCGTGAGCGGCCAGCAGCCGCAGTGAGCGGCGGTCCAGAAGCCGGCGACTGATCTGCCTCACCAGGGAAGAGCGCAATGACGGTGCCAACTTGGGCCAGTGAAGCAACATCCTCCACAACTAGATTGAAGAACAAAAATGACAGCAACTTGTCTGTTGCCCTTCCCCCAATACCCCAGCACTGTTCCCATTCCCCCAAATTCTCCAATAAAAATCTTTACAAAAAAAAAAAAGAAATCATTGCTTAGTGGAGCATGTCAGACAGAGAAAGACAGGTGTAATGTGACTTCACTTATATATGGAATCTAAAGAACAAAATAAACAAACAAACAAAACAGAAGATAAAAAGAAATCCTTGTGATAAAATTGAAGACATGTCCAGGATGCAGCCCTAATTCAGGGGAGACAATGATCATGTCTACTTGGGGAAACCAGGAAAAGCTTCAAAGTGCACAAGGCACTTGGTCACAATCATGATGATGTGGTTTTTACAAAGCACAGAAGTAAACGAGGCAGAAGGTACATAATTTATGAAGGCATGAACATAGGGAATCGCATGGTGTAAACAAAGAACTGAAAGGAGTCCTGTATGGCTAGAACAGGGACCACCAGCTCAAATGCTCACCAGGCCAGGCACATAGTGTCAATGAAGTAAGTGGTCTGCATGCGGGTTCTGGAGACCTGTAAATCGTGTGCTTGCCTTAGAGGGCAGGGGCTTGTTGCTCATTTTCACCTGCGTTGCTGCCATGCCGTGTGGTCTGCCATACATATATCCTACTCTTCCAAGATATTAGGATTTTACAATGGGCTCTATTTTTGAATGTTAGTGATTAATTTTTTTAATTGTATAGACCAAAAATATCTCTACCTCATCTACAGATAAATCCAATCTGTCAGCAGTCTTCACAAATATTCAGAGAAAGGGATCCGAGTGTTTACCCTCCTCTTTGGTTGCAAGCAACAGAAACAAAATCTAAGTTCTTTTTAGGAGCTGTAGCCAGGAACTTAGAGAATTCATGGGAAGCCTGGAGAATAAGGCATGGAAAATCATAAAAAAACAAGGGAAACAAACCCCTCCCCCATCTACTGCCCTCTCACCCCCGATGAATTATGTTACATCTATATAAAAGAATATGATGCAGCTATTAAAGAATGAGGTATATTTGTATGTGTTAAAAAGACAGAACTCAAGATATATCATTGAATAAAAACGAAGTAGAGAAAAGTGTGTATAAAAAATGTCTATCTGTATAAATATGAAGCAGCTACAGACACTCATGGCTATATAGCCATGGCCAAATTTTGGAAGAATACATATGAAAGTGTTCATGATAATACCTGTCAGAAGAAAATTTGGAGTTCTGGGGTGGCAGGCAAACCCTTCTTATTGCATAACTTTTTATACTACTTGGAATCATTTTATTATATGTATATCTTATTTTATAATAATAAACATATTTAAAAACAAAGCAAAAAAACCCAAGGGAGATTAGACAGAACGGCACACATCTGAGGTTACACCACAGAAAGAGTCACCTCTGCTGAAATCTTGTTGGTGCTGTAGCTGTCTCCTAACTGCTAATGCCAGAACCTTGACCTTCCTCTGTGGTGCGTCCTTCCCTCAATAGTTTTAGTCTCAGAATGGAGAGCGCAGTTTCCAGACTCATGGTAAAATGCTCACACACAGGCTACTCAGGGAGCAAGACAGATGACATAGCCCAGCCAGTTCCTGAGTGGGAGATAAAGTCTTACCTCTCACCAAGATTCACACAGTGAGGATGGGTGTTTAGTGCTAGATAGCTTGACAATGACAAATGTTTGCCCAACGTGTATAGAGATGGTGGTATAGTCAGCACTCTTGTCTTGGCTCACAAAGGTTACTTCCTATGTGCTCATGGCTAAGTTGTTTAACCTCTCTGGTCTTATTTTCTATATCTATAAAACTAAGAGGCTTGGATCGATTACAGTCCTGTAATTTAATGGTTTTCATTGCCATTACCATGCACTCACACAGTCTAGAAAATGGACATGACTTTCCATAGTTCACATTTCATTTAGAATGTTGGTTAGAATGACTCAGCACATTGGTTAGTCTGAAAGCTTATGCCCTACTAGTGATTTTATACTATAAAACATTTCATGAGACAAACTATTCGACATAATTCAGCTTTGTTTTTATTAGTTCTACTGCAGTCAGCAAATATACTTTGAAGTATATTTGGAATAGGTGAGAATGTATCCTTTAAAGGCAGAAATTTTCATACTGGATAAAAGCAAGGCCCAACTCTATCCTATTTATAAAAAACATCACATTAAATATAAATATACAGATAAGTTCAAAGTAGAATGATGGGGGAAAATATCATGCAATCTCTTAACATTAGAATGCTGGAGGCTGGAGTGGCTATTAATGTTCCAGGTATAGGTGCCTTCTGAAAGGAATATTACCAGGAATAAAGAGGGGAATTTCATAATGATAAAAGAGTCAATTCATCAACAAGACACATTATTCCTAAATGTTCATGCACCTTCTAAATGAGCTTAGAGGAACACAAAGCAAATTGATAGAGCTTAAAGGAGAAATAGACAAATTCACTATTAGCTAGAAATATCAATACCCCTTTCCCAGTATTGTACATAACAGGTAAACATATAATCAAAAAGTATATGGAAAACTTATGCAACACTGCCAGTTAACCTGACCTAGTTGACTTATATAGAAAAGTCCAATCTGAACCAACAGAATATAAATTTTTTAAATGTATGTGGAACATTCATCAAGATAGACCATATAGTGGCTCAATACATTTTAAATATTTGAAATAATAAAAGCATACCCTCCTTCTACAACAAATTAAATTATAAATCAATAGAAAGATATCTGAAAAAATTCCAAATATTCCACATTAAATAATAAATACCCTTTAAATAATCCATATGTCAAAGAATAAATCACAACAAAAATGTAATCCAAAGCTGGTTCCTTGGAAAGATCATTAAAATTGATAGAACTCTAGCTAGACTGATCAAGAACAAAATACAGAAGATACGCTTTACCAAGATTAGGAATTTAAAAGGAGGAAAACACTACACTACCTATAGACATTAGCATAATAAGAAGAATATTTTAAACATAATTATGCCAAGTTTTCTGACAACTTTGAAGATATAGACAAAATTCTTGAAACTTAAAAATTACCAAACTGACACATGAAGAAAGAGAAAAATCAGAATATCCATATATCTATTAAGGTAATAGAAAGCATATTTAAATCCTTCCCACAAAGAAAGCTCCAGAACCATCTGGCTTCACTGGTGAAATCTATTAAGCATTTAAGAAATAAATAATATCAATCCTAAGCAAATTTTTGTTGGATAATAGAGAGAAAAATGAATCAAACTCATTATAAACCCAGCATAATGCTGAGATCAAAGTCAGTAAAAAGACAATTCAAGGAAAAACATTTGATTAATAATATTTTTCACTGTAGAAGTAGAAATCTTAATAAAATATTAGCCATTTAAATTCAGCACTATACAAAATAGATAATACATTATGATCAGGTGGAATTTATCTAAGAAATTCAGGATTGATTTAATATTTTAAAATCATATCATTTACCATATTAATAGAATAAAGGGTAAAGCTCTTAAATATCTCAAAACATGCAGAAATATTTAACATTATTTAACATTATTTGACAGAAATGAACACCCATTCACAATACTCTTAGAAAATTTGGAATTGAAAGGAACTCTCTCAACCTGATAAAGGGCATCCAGGAAAAACTGTGGCAGACAGCATACCATATGATCTCACTTATATATGGAATCTAAAGAATAGAAGAAATGAGCAAACTAAACAGAAATAGTCTGAGATATAGATGGTTGCTAGATGGGAGGGGGGTGGGGAGGAGGGAGAAGGTGAGGTGATTAGAAAGCACAAATTGGTAACCACAAGATTGCCACGGGGATATGAAAGACAGTTTGGGGAATATAATCAATAATGTTGTAAAGATTTTGTAGAGTGTCAGATGGGCACTTGTCTTATTAGGGAGACTCCATGGACGGTGTAGATGCCTGACCACTGCTACACTGTACACCTGAAGCTGAATAATATTAAATGTCAACTATAATTATATATATTGTCCCGGGATATGGAGTCAGAGGGGAAAGAGATGTGGTCACCTTCAATAAAAGGCATTCATTGTTCTAGCACTTGTCTGTCTCCCAAAATATTTAGCTTCCTCTAAAATATTAATGCTCTATGAACTACTAAGCATAAATATTTAAAGGAAAGGTACTGATATATGTAAAGAATCATAATATTCTTTACGCTACTTTCTGTGGATGACTTGTCTTGCTATTTCTTAAGCGTCTTCTCATTAGCACTAAGTCTCCTCACCAGTTGCCACACCATCTTATTAAGACTGTTTTTCCTTTCCACCACCTGGAAGCTTCTGGTAACTTCTAAGGACATTTTATGTATATGCCATCTCGATTTAATTTTCTGATTATTTCCAGGGAAACTTCTCACTGATAACATTGAGTTCAAGAATATGATTATATAATTATATGTCTTCTTTTATTACTATATTATAATATATTATACTACAATATATTATATTGTATTATATTATTGTAATATAATTATATACTATATATCATAATGAAAAAAATAACATTGAGTTCATTGTTAATTACACATACTAGCTGATTGCTTACGACTTTCTCAATGGGGAAGTGAACACAAGTTCTGTTTCATGTACTTAGCCGTGGTAACCAGGAAAACGTATTAGTAAAAAGAATAACAATCTAATTCACCTTTATGTGGGAAATTGTACAATATGTGGTCCATTTTTCAAACAATAAGAGAAAAATAAAATTTCCAAATATAAGTAACTCTAAAGGTACCTGTATTTAGACTTATATTTTAAAAAATGTACTTAAGAGGAGACTCATTCTCTGCCTGCAGAGATGAATCATAAAAATCCTACTCAAAAAAGAGAATTTTAATGCCATTTAAAATTTCTGCTGAGAGTTCTTACAGCCTATGCTGATAGTCTATTAACACAGTAAGTGTCCTGAACTCTCCCTTCCTGAAATTTAAGTCCACTGTGCTTATACCTTCAAGACCTTTCAGTGAAGGAATTAAATTGACTAAGTTTACGTGATTCTCACCATAGTCTATGATTGCCTTCCCTGGTTGAATGCCTACTTCTGTGTAGGAGCGAGCATGTTATGCACTCTATATATGTTATTTATTTTGATATAATTAATGTATTTAATTTAGTTTTCATGACAATTTCAAGAGATAGACATTATTTTCCATTTTCTACAAGTGGTAACTGAGGCTTGTAAAGTTTAAATGAATGACCCAAGGTCATTTCCTTAACACATTGTGGACCGGTGATGCAGAGTTGCATCTACACATTAAGGGGGAATGTTTCCAGAGACGCTCAAGCACTATTAGGGTCTTTGGTGAGTATTTCCTGAAAATTTCAGTTCACAAAAATAGTTAGCGAGTTTGTTATAAATTTTTAAAGAAATGCAGTATAAAAGTTGATTTAAATGGTTTAAATCCCAGGAACATGCATTTAAACAATTTAAATGCCCCGTTCTCAATGGTAGAGATGGTATCCAAATTTATTTTTACATGATATCAGAATCAGTGCTTTCTCCAGGATTCTATGGTGTATATGTATTTATTTAAATACTGTATTCTAAACTGTGTATGTGTATAAAATCTCAAAACTCAAGCAACTGTTAGGCACTAGAAAATTAGTTTTAGTGCTTGCTGGTGTTGTAGCAGCACTGGGTAATAACTGAGGCTGGATAATGTTTTAATAATTATGATAGTCATAGAAGATTCAAGAGCTGCCTTGTTCAAAATAAACACTAGCCACATATGGCTATTTATATTTTAATTTAAATTAATTAAAACAGAATGCAGTTAACTAAAATTTACATTTAAATTTCACCCCCTCAGTCACATTACTCACATTTAAATGTTCAAGTGCTCAATAGCCATGTATGGCTAGTGGCTATAATATTGGGTGTTTCCATCACCACAGGAAGATCTATTGGCCAGTGATATTCTAGAGCAGGGGTCGGCAAACTTTTGAAACGGCTGCCAGAGGTCAGCAAACTGTGGCTCGTGAGCTGCAGGCTCTGAAGTAAAATTGAAAATGAAAATAAAACTATCAGAGTTTCATTTATAAAATTTTTAAAGGATCTTATTCACATAATGGTGATTATGTAAAAAATATATTTATGGCTCTCGAATAATTTTTAAATTGTTGTGAGGAACAAGATTGGCTCTTTCAGGAGTTGGCAAACTTTTGAGTCAAAACATACCCAAAGAGCTGCATGTGGCTCACGAGCCATAGTTTGCCGACCCCTGTTCTAGAGGTTTCATGGCTTGTATGATTCCATAAATAATTTGAAAAGCAAATGAAACTTATTACTGATGTTGGGGGTGCTACTGACTAGAGTAGCCTATGTGGTCAGTGGAACCCTTGCTAGTTACAAAGGAGACGGAGGAGCGACATGAGCCCAAGAAAGTTAGAAGTGAAAGTGGAGCTCGCCAGGCTGATGTAGACATGTAATAGATTTCAGAGTCCCAGGAAGACAGACCTAAACTGAAGAAAAAAATAGGGAACAAAGCAAGATATTGCCTAGTGCAGATTGAATTAGTGATAGCTTTTCAAAATACTTTTAGTCATCTTTAGAATGGTTTAAATAATTTTATGTGAACTTGAAAATTCTGATAAGTTCTCAGAGAGAAATAATGCTATAGTCAGAATTTAAAAGTAAAAGTAGGGGAAACATGGGCATTCAATAATAATCTGAAATCAATTAAGGAAGGACAAGGTTCTAAGGTTACACTAAAGGAACTAAAATTGATTTTAACACACCATTAATAGATGTGGGATTCAGGACAGAATGGTCATTCATCATGGGAGGACTGGTTAACTGCCAAAATCAGAGCTATATACTGGGTGCTAAGTGTCCCTTCAACGGAAGCACCTGCAGCTGTGAAGTTCAGTGAGATCTGAATGGAGGCAGCCTGGCATTAGTAGTCAGGGAAAGAATAGGAAAAGCATCATCCTGGAGAAGTAGCTAGTGAGTGTGTAAGATTCAGTTTCTGAGGCATGGGCCTGCCCTGAGCCTGGCAGCAGGCATCACTCAATGCCTCTCAACAAATGGGCTATTCCGTGGCTTTCTTGGAGCTGAAGTGTTGGAAAGGAAATAATTGCTAACTCTATAAAGAGGTTCCATTCTATTGGAACCACTGTTAATGGTTTCCTTCCTACAAGGAAAGGTATGAATTGTGGCTAGAATTGTGAGCTTTTTGTCCTCCTAAATCAACATAACCCCTATTTCTAGCCCTGACACTGATACGGTCCCCTTTTCTGCATCAGAATAGTATCTGCTGGAATGTTGTATGCTCAGACAATTCTGACCCTCATTAATCTTAGTCAAGGATTCAGATGGAAATAAAGCTCAACTGTAACTCAAAGTCTGCTGATCAGTAAATCTCAGACTTTTTCCACAACCTTTTGCTGGTACTGTATTTAACATGTTCCTAATAAACACAAAAAATAATAGGATCTAGCTAATCTCAAGTGTAAAGTTGGGGCTAGAGGAAATGGATTTGCTTCTAATCAATTTTCATAAAATCTCACACATGTCTTAGGAGTTGTGATCCCTATTTGAGAAATATGTTTTTAGATTACTGGTTTTAATTTTTGTTCTTAATTTGTCAAAAATGTAAACACATAAAATTCTCTTCAATATGCAGAAACCTGGATTTCAAATGAAATCCTAGATGTTAGTGTAATTTCTTTCATATAGCAAAACACATAATGAGAAGGTTCTCCTAGTTTATTGAAATATTTACTCTTATATACTGTACTATTTATAATGAAGACCCAGCATTATCAAGGAAAGATCAAATGTTTAGGAAGGATAAAAAATGCATGATGTGTTTCAGAAATTTTCATCTAAAACTACTGAAATATATATATTTAACTTTTTAATTACAGGAATTTTTGAACATATACCAAAATAGAAAAAAAGACAGAGATCGACAGTAACACAATCATAGTAATGAACTTTTAACACCCCACTGACATCAATGGACAGATCTTCCAGACAGAAAATCAACAAGGGAATGGTGACCTTAATTGATGCAGTAGACCAAATGAATTTAGTTGATATTTTTAGAGCATTTCACCCTAAAGTGGAAGAATATACATTCTTTGCAAATGCACAGGAAGCATCTTCCAACATAGACCACATGTTAGGCCACAAAACAAGTCTTAATAAATTTAAGAAGATTGAAATCATATCAAGTGTCTTCTCTGACCACAATAATATGAAATCAGAAATTAATTACAAGAAAAAAAGCTGAAAAACACACAAAGAGATGCAGACTAAATAACACGCTACTAAACAATGAATGGGTCAACAATGAGATTAAGGAAGAAATCAAAAGATACCTTGAGACAAATGAAAATGAAAACACATCAACCCCAAATCTATGTGATACAATGAAAGCAACCTTAAAAGGGAAATTCATAACAATATAGGCCTACCTAAAGAAATAAGAAATCTCAAACAGTATAACTTTACACTTAGGAGATTAGGAGAACTGGAAAAAGAACAGTAAACAAAGCCCAAAGTGAGTCCAAGGGAGGAAATAATAAAGATTAGAGAGGAAATGAATGAAATAGAGTCTAAAGAAAACACACACAAAAAATGAAACCAAGAGCTGCTTCTTTGAAAAGATAAACAAAATTGGCAAACCTGTAACCAGACTCATCAAAAAAAAAAAAGAGAGAGGACCTAAATAAATAAAATCAGAAATGAAAGAGGAGACATGACAATGGACACTACAGAAATACAAAAAATTTTAAGAAAATAGTATGAACAACTATATGCCAACAAACCAGACAATGTGGAAGAAATGGAGGAATTTCTAGAAGCATACTATCTTCCAAGGCTGAATCAAGAAGAAACAGAAAAAGCTGAACTGACCAATTAGCACTAATGAAATCGAATCAGTAATAAACAAGCTCCAAGCAAACAAAACTCCTAGACCAGATGGCTTCACAAGTGAATTTTACCAAACATTCAAAGAAGAAATAACACCTATCCTTTAGAAACTATTCCAAAAAATTCAAGAGGATAGAAGGCCCCAATTTTATTTTACAAGTCTACCATTACCCTGATCACAAAACCAGACAAAGATACCCCCCCAAAAAAAGAAAGAAAAAGAAAACTATAGGCCAATATCTATAATGAACATAGATGCAAAAATTCTTCACAAAATATTAGCAAGCTGAATTCATGGGGATGTGAAATACTGTATGGGGAATATAATCAATAATATTGTAAAAACTACAGTGTTAGACAGCTACTCAACTTATCGGGGGGATAATTTCATAAATTATATAAATTTCTAACCACAATACTGTACACTTGAAAGTAATATAAAATAATATAAAAAATATAGTCATGGGTTATAAAGTACAGTATAGGGAATATAGTCAGCGCTATTGTAATAGCTATATATGGTGTCAAATGGGTAGTAGACTTGTTGGAGTTATCACTTTGTGAGGTGTGTAAGGTTCTAATCACTCACTATGTTGTTTTATACACCTGAAACTAATAATAAAAAAAAATTTTTTAAAGTAGACCAGTTATTGTATGAATCAGTTCATATACTCTCCTCTGTCACTTAAGGTTAACATAGACCATTGGAAAAAGCTGAGAAGAGTCCTTAAACTTTCTTTTACAGGCTTTTCACATCATGCCATATATATAAATAACAGGCTGAGATAGGAGTGATGAGTCTCTCAAGGAAATAAATATGACACGCTCATTAGAAGGCTCATTAAGACTAAAGTGCAGGAAGGGGACTCTGAGAACAGATTCTTATTCTTGAATTTATTAGGACAAAGCATTCTTTTTAATGGGACACCTAAAAAAGCTCTCTGCTGCAATTATTATTAGGCATTAGTGCTTTTACTAACTTCTTGGGATCAGCTTTGCCCTTCTCTCTGCCTTGGTAAACAGTTGACAACAACACCTTTGTGTCCCGGGCTCCCGCGGAGAACTTTTCCTGTCTTCGCTCAGGAGTTTTGTACTTTCAGTTGGAGAAGCATTGGAAAATCGAACTTCCCTTAAGAGAGCTGTGAATTTAAGGACATAACTACAGTTTATTGCTTACCTCTTTTCCTGAATCCCTCTTCCCTTCCTTAATTTCACGTACAACTCTCTTGCTGTCTCTCTCTTTTTCCCCTACGTCAGGGGCTGGCAAACTTATTCTTTAAAGGGTCAGATATACATAGTAAATATTTTAGGCTTTACAGTCCATAAGATCTCACTGGCAACTCTGCTGTTGTAGTGAAAAAGCAACCATATACTATACATGAATGAATGGATGTGTCTCCATTCCAATAAAAGTTTATTTATAAAAACAAGTGGTGGGCCAGATTTGGCCCACAGGCTGGAGTTCACTGCATCTGTTCAGGACCTAAAAGGAAAGTTCCCATTGCACTTATAAAACAAAAACAGGCATTCAGTCTTCCCAGTTTTAACTTTATTCATTCAGTGACTCATCAAATTTCAACACCTGGAAGTTTTGTTTGTTTGTTTGTTTGTTTGTTTTGTTTTTTTTTAAGGTTAGGGTTAGGGTTAGGGACACAATTAGGGTTAGGGACCAACACCTGTAAGTTTTTAATGCCTACTATGTGTCAGGCTCTGTGCTGGGTACCAGGAATATGGAAGCTCACAGTCCTGTGAGTAACTGGACAGACAGGCAAACAACTACAACACCATGTAGTTAGTGCTATAATGGACACATGGGCATATGAGGCCATGGGTTAAGGAGATGTGAGATTGCCTGAGACTTAAAGCATTAAGAAAATATTACCAGGCAGAGGGCATTTTGAGAGCAAACAGCTCAAGAAAATGTATGAGAGACCCAAGGAACTATACTGTTTCTGGGCCCCTGAGTATTGGAATGTTACTGTAATACCAGTGTATGTGCAGGTCTTACAGTGAGGAGGCCCCAGGGAGGGGAGGAAAGAATGGTTAAAAGAAAAGGAGTCTGAACAGGTATGAAAACCTTGTGCTCCACGCCAGTGTTAAGATTTTATTTTGTAGGACATGGGAGCCATTGAACCATTTACAGCACAGGAATGCTTTGGTCAGATTTACCTGTTAACTCATGGGGAGCATTGTGGGCTTTAACTTTTCTCTTGAGAAGTTGTCAATAATAAGCAAAAGCTCACAGAACTAGGATCTGGAAAACCAGGAGAGCAATGTAAAATAGCCTGAATATCCTTTCTGTTCATTTTCCACTTGAGCTCCCTGGACCAACTGCGTTGGCAGTGGATGCACGGTGTTTATTTACTGCACAAAGAAATAAAACTCCCTGAGTCTAGTGACAAGAGGAGGAGACACATCGGGCCTAATAACTCCAAGAGCTGTAGTGAGCAGCTTCTCCTCAGTATGATTTGAGGGCTTTTGGGAATCCCTTTGCTCTTAATACCACACTCATCTACCTTCTGCAGTATCTAAAATTATACAACTGGAGATTTTATTATTTTAGGTTGAACAGTGTCCTCTCTAGGAAAATTATTTTATTTTATTTTATTTATCATTATTTATTTATTTATTTATTTATTTATTTATTTTTTACCTGAGCCATCCTGTCACCTGTTGGCAGCTCAGCGGCAGCTCAGCGGCAGCTCAGCTCAGGCAGGGAATTGAACCGGCGTCCCTGTTGCTCAGAGCTCCCACTCTTGAGTGAGCTCTTAACCAACTGAGCCACTCGGTCGGCCATAGGCAAAGTATTTTAAAATGTGAACAGTCCCAGGAAGAAGGATACACGCTGTCACTCATAACCCAGTATGAATGAGGACATGTATCCGGTAAGGCCTCAGGAGAACAGAGGCCCCCGAGAAGGAGAGCAGGAGGAGGTGATTAAAATAAGGGAAAGCCTACAGTTCTGGGCATGTAGAGGGCAGAGGACAGAGGCTGACTTGGCCTACTTCTCAATATCACCTAAGGCAGCCTGGAGCTTAATACAGTGGATGAGGACACCTGATTAATAAACAAGGGCAGGAGAAGTGTGTTTTTTGGGACTCAATGGAATTTTTACTGCCTAACAATTCCAGATCCAATTTGTAAAGCTGCCTGGGAGTGTTCAGTGTGTAAGAGGCAGACACAGAGAGAGGAAGAGAAGGTTAGGAGGCTAAAGATGCTGCAAGTGACAATGGAATGACTGCCACCCCTCCTTTCTTCTGGCAGCTCTTATTCTCCCAACAAGCTCCTGCTTGCTGCTTTGTCTTCTGAATGCAGAACTGAAGTGCCTGGCTCTATAAACAAGAGCTCTCTTTATCAAGGAAAGCCAGTGCCCCATTTCTTTGGGTTTGGTGCACGTTCACATGCAATTTCCATTGATTTGAAGCTGGTGAGAGATGCGAGGGCATAGTGCCCAGATGACGACAAAGCTGTAGCTCCGGGACCACAGACTGAAACTCCTCAGGAGGTGTCCTCCTACTTCTGCCGTCATCGTGGAAACTAAAGAAATACACTTTTGAAACTGATTCTTGCCTGGATAAGACCAAAAAACAACCTTTAGTCTCTCTTGGTTACTCATTTGTACATTAAATGTTTAACCACCTGTATTGCAGACCTAGTCTGTGTGGAGGTTCTGCTTAAAATCAAGGAAATTTAAAGGCACATGCATGAATAATTGTAAAACCAGATAGGTGCACAGATATGACAGAGATCTTATTATCTGAATGTAAATGAAAGAAATAGAATGACCTACATCCTTCAACTGTAGAAGCAACACAAGAGACTGTGTGAGAAAGTTTGGAAAAGTTTATGCAATAACTCATTGTGCCCATCAAGGTGATTTGGGTTCATCTGAGTAGCCCTGATAGGAATGTAATAAAGGAATTTGAAACAAGGGCCAACTACATAACTGGCCTGGCCCAGTACAAAATGAAAATGTAGGACTTCTTGTTCAAAAAGCAAGAAAAACGTGCCCTCAAAAGTATTAAAGTATGAAACATGCTTCTTTATTCCATGGTATCTCTCTTGACCTGTCCTTTTCTTTTTATTTTTTGTCATGTTTCTTGGGCATAGGGATACCTGCTGGGTGAGTGCAGACCCTCAAAGATACCCAGGGCCTTGTACCACAATTCAGCTCATGAGAGCACACAGCCCAGCCCATCTGCTGCCAGGTTTTTGGTCTCACCAACCACCCCAAAAAACCAATGCCCCCTTTTCCAGCCAGGCGTGGGAAAGTCAATCTCCTGTTCCTACTGGTTAACTGCTCCAACCACAGTGGCTAGGTGACCCCCAAAGTATTGCACCCTCCATGCTGAGACACACTCAGTATCTGAATGAGGATGAATGAGAGGCTCACTCCATTCAAGCTACTCAGCTAATAAACAAGGCAGCCACCATGTCCTGCCCTGAAACTGCCACTGTGCAGAGGCCCTGCTGGCAGCGCAGCAACAGCAACTGCTGGGTAAGGGTCAGGAAGAGAAGGCTGGGTGGGACCCTGGGGGGCTGAAAATGGAGGGTGGCAGTGGTCACTGGGTACGGGCAGAGAGGGGGAGGCCAGGTGAGATCCTGGGCACCAGGAAGCAGGAGAGTGTGTAGGTGACCACGCATCTGTTCCCTGGACGCATTATGAGGGACTAACAGTGAGCCAAGGCTCCAAGCCCATAGAGCTTCCCTTACTAAACACAAATTCAAAGGTAAAATTATTAAGCATTTCAAGATGATGACTTCAGAGCATTAAACACACTTGTGGGTCCTTGTGAGTATGGGACTCTGCCTGATGGCCCTGGTAGCCCTCTCATGAAGCTGAGCCTAGCTGAAACCTATTCAAGTGTGCTGTGTCTAGCCTCAGAAAGAGATTAATTCAGGAGGATGGAATTTTCAAGGAAACTAAAAAGAAGGGGGTTACAGAAATAAACATGGGCAGTGTTTATGTAGCACTATTCAGGGGACAGAGAAGTTGATGTTTAAGACATTAAGGAAATGGGGTCAGTCATAGGCAGGGGTGTTTCCTCCTTCTTCACAAACACCTAGGTGAAGCAGTCCTTACCCCTTCACAGTGCTTTGCTGTGATTACACTCATTTTATTTTATTTTATTATTATTTTTTTTTTTTTGCTGAGCCATCCTGCCACCTGTTGGCAGCTCAGCGGCAGCTCAGCTCGGGCCGGACTTGAACTGCTGTTGCTCAGAGCTCAAACCTTTGAGCGAGCTCTTAACCAACTGAGTCACTCAGCCAGCCCTTGATTACACTCATTTTAGAAGAAAGTATTAATTGTCCCTAAACATCCATTTTCTCCTTCCTCCCCAATAATAGTATTTTTTTCTGCACACATGGGCGTCTAGAATAAAGGTGAAAATTGTCAGCCTCTCTTGTGATCCCATAGGGCCCTATGAGTAAGCTGTGGTCATCAGGATATGAGTGTGAACTTTCATGTGGAGCCTTCCAGACCCATTTCTGAAAGTAAAGCTGGACATGCTGTTTGTGTCCTCTTTTTTCTCTTTCCTCCCTCATGCTGCCTCGGCTGCGGATGGCCCAGCATCTGATCAGGATAGCAGAAGGCTGGTCATACCGGGAGTAATGATGCTGGAAGTAAAGGGCTGGGGCCTCTGAGGACTTCATGGGGCAGAGCTTCTGGTCCAACCCGGAACTACATGTCTTGTGATGTCATTCCTTTGATGTGTAATCATCTTGTGTAGCCTTTATGTTAGGTTATTCATACCTGAACCTAATTCTAACTAATGTGCCAAGCAAATTCACCTGGCTTTGTCCATACTCTGAATGGAGGATATGATACCCCATTCATGAGAAGGTGCACCTATTATAAGCTAACAAGTTAGCATTGGGTTTATATAGTGATAACCTTTATGAATTTTATTAGTCTGAATTGGTATTCCTGTCAATAAACTTTGAATACCCTAATAAAATTTCATTTCTGGGTCTGAAAAGCAGAGGACGTATATAGCCTTGGATCTTGGTGAACTCACCAGGATATCACTATCCTGTAAGATTGAGCTATGTGGTCAGCTGGCACCTTGGTCTCCTGACAGATATGGGTACCTGTGGGTACAATAGACATAATATAGCCCAAATGTTCTGCAAGTGCAGGAAAAGGAGACATCACTGCAGCTGGTTCTTTTAAGATAAGCAGAATTAAGAGGAACAGAATATGGTGAAACAGGTAAAATTGCTGTGTAGCAAGCCCAATGAACAAAGGTAAATTTAATTAGACAAATATGCAGTACCTACTATGTCTTATGCTTTGTTCTAGAAGCTTGGGATATATCAGAGAGCAAAACAAAGATCTTTGACCCAATGGAGATTATATACTAGTGAGACAGGCAATAGAGACATGATGCGTAATTAACATAGTATGTAAGGGTCATAAGGACTATGTAATAAAAGGAAAAGCAGGATATAGTAGAGTAAGTGCACTGCCCAGATCCTTAGTACTGGGCCATATATCCATCCCCCAGCTGCTTTGAGAGTAGGCTGCACCCTTCTCAAGAGCACTGTTTGCAAGCAAGGGAGCTGCCTTGCCCAGATATGCCTAGGAGGTTTTGCCTTTATTTACCTCAGGGTGGGGAGCTGACCTGCAGTAATTCTTGGCTGATATGGGTATATTGGTGTGCTCAAGATGGACAACTCTGTGTTGCCATTCAAACTTTAGACTAGACCTCACAGGGAATCATGGGGAGACTGAGGAAAGAGGAAAGAGTTTGAACTCATCCAATTGGAGAGTGACAGAGTGAATGGACCAGGATATATACTGTGCTTGTCTGGCTGCATGGATGTTCACTTGAATTTCATGATCATGGATTTACATTGGGAGCAGTCACAAGGATGGAGGCGTGGACTAGGCAGAAAATGTAATGTTTCCAAGTGAGGATAATGACGTGAGTGAGGGCAAGACAGTCAAGGGCATTTGCAAGGAAGTGATGATAATATCTGGCTAGGGAATTAAAGTGGATAAGGGAGAAAGTGAAGCTACAAGGGGGAGTGGATATAGGGGATGAGAAAATCAAGTGATCAAAAGGTAGGACTGGCAAAACTATGGAGACAGTGAGAAGCTGAGTTGTTTCAGGGTTTGGGGTCAGAAAAGAACTGAACAGGAAGAACACATGGGGATTTTTAGGACAGTGAAACTGTTCTATATGATATATAGTAATGGGTTTTAGTTAATAAAAATGCATCAATATTAATTCATTATAACAAATGAACCACAATAATGCATGATGTTATAATAGGGGAAATTGGTTGGGGCTGTGAGGTGGGCTGTGTGTGACGGGGTATATAAGAACTCTAAATTTCACTTAATTTTTTTGGTAAACCTAAAACTTCTTTTTTAAAGAAAGGCTATTTTCTAAAATGTAGGACTTAACGTAATTCTTCATGAGACTACATTTTAAAAAAACTATTTTCTTCATCTACTGTAGAAATAAGACTGTGCCAGGCTTCTATTAGGTGATCAGTAGGTAGTTAAATGCAGCTATGTTAAATCCAAAGTCTCTTCCTCTAGATCAAAAAATGAATAGAATCATAGTGTAGGAAATGGATAAGTAAATGAACATTTTAAAATTTTTATTTTTGTGTTAAGGAGGCCACAAAGTTTGTTGGTACCCAAATTTGAAAAACAATATAATTTTAATATTCTGAGGCAGGAATAACAAAGAAGTAATGAGCCTGGTAGAAGAAAAAATACCCAAAACTTGGTCTCTTTAGGCATGGAGAGAAGCACTTTGACACCATCCCCAGAGGCTCAGTTTTGTGATCTATAAGATAGACATGGATCATAATAATTTCCCAAAGGTCTAAGAAACAAAGGCCTTCTGGGGTCATGTGATTATCACGTCCTAGAGTCCCTTAATGAAGGGCATATATCACAATCTTGCCAAATACTGTATATGCCTCTTCCCTTTCTGAGAATTTAAAGGTGAAGGTTTTACTTGCATGGTGAGCAGTTTGAATGTATTTCATAACAAGGGCTCTAAATGGTAAATTCTGTGTTCTCACCTGGCTTAAAGTGAAAAAGCAAAGGCACTAATGCTTTCTACAACTAGACCATTATAAATTCAGTCCTTAAGTGACCAAAGTAAATTACAAGGCTTATAGTATATTGAACAAAGTTACTTTAACTGGTTAAATAGTTTTAGTTTCAATTAACTTGTTCTTTGGTAAAATTGTTAGAAAATATTTCCTCAAGTGTTTGGCCATTGGTTCAGAAATCATTGTATTGTGAAAATTAAATGGAGATAATAAATAAATTAATAGTGACATTAGATGCATATTAAGTTATCTCTACTGTCCACACATGCAGGCACATTAGCACAGACTCATCATTCAATTAATTGCCTTTTGCTGCAGTGAACCTCTAATCTTGGAAACACAATGATCATATACAGAGAAAACCAGATAAGCTATTTGGGCCACATTTTAGAAATAAGAAATCAGGTTTTCACTGCTGATACATGTGGGATACCTCTTTGAGTGACCAGCATATTGTTTTTGTATTAAATCCTTTCAATTACTACCATATACTCTAAAGAAATACAGCAGTGAGGCCAAAAAAAAGAAAGAGGAAATTCTCCATTTATTGGAGATAATTTTATTCCTTGTTTGTTTCTATTAGATTAAAAACCCATTAGGATGAAGGACGAGATAAGAGATCACCAATTCAGTATTGCTAAGAACTGGTCTGGTTTCTAAAGAGATTTAGAAAGGGAACTTGCCCAATTTCCTTTATGATAGGATATTTCAGGAGATACCTTACAGTCTGATAACCCTTATTTATGTCTCATCTAATTTCATCATGCTGCTGTCTAGTCCATCTATTCTGATTATAGGAGGTAGAGAATAGGTTTGTATCAATCTCTAAGTGAAAATCATGATATCTATAAAGATTTGTTATTAATCTCCTATTCACTTTTCTTTTTCTGGCCTCATAACTTTTAGTCATCATCATTTGAGTTTTGAGAAATTGCATCATCTTAATGAATTGCTTTGTTTTGGCTCTCAAAGTTTCCTGTGTCTTTCTATATTGTGGCATTCAAAGTTAGAATTAAGTTTAGTAAAATGGTAAAAACCTAGTTCCAATGTACTGTACATATTTTTAAACAACAGAACAACAGTGTTTAGAATAGATATCATTCTAATGACTGCCAAAGCCCCTCTCTGCAGTAGCGATATTTTTCAGTCATTGATCCTTCCCCATCTTTTATTTTTTGTCTTCTGGTTTTAATGTATATTTATCCCATAAATTACTGGAAGATACTCAGCACTATTGCTTTTGGACAATGATGTATAATACAAACAGTTCCCATCTATAATGTAAAGTTGAGTGGATTAGCTCCTTATTTCAATATTAGATCTTTGCAGAAGTGATGAAAATTATTTGTCATAGCATCTTTATATTCAAGCTGGAAGCAATCATAGAAATGCAGATGTACCTTTTACTCTTTTTGTCTTATTCGTTCAGTCAACAAATAATTATTGAGTGCCTCCTATGTATTAGACAGAGATCAACACAGACCTTCCCTTTGCCAGTATCAGATTGCTTCCTAAGAAGTATACTGAAATATACTTTTATAATTCAGGTCACATTCCAGATATAAAAGATCTCAATGTAAAGAGAAGCTTGGTGACTCTTTCTGATAAAGTCAAAACTCCCTTTTTAAAGTGATCTGTGTGAACTGGTTTTTATGAATTAGTCTTGTGTTTCCAACTAGAAAGTAAGCACAGGGGGCCATATCTTAGGTTTTCTTTACAGGTTCTAGCTGTCTTCCAGGCACAGAGTTGGTCTTAGTCACACACACGATGGCTTGTAGGGCGATAGATGTTAATGTTGTGTGTGTGAGAATCTAGTGGAAGGTACGGGTTCTCGCTACAGGAAGAAAACAGTGCATTTAAAATGTCAGAGGCTCCCTTTCTCACTGAAACCCATTTATGGACTCTAGGGTAAGAACTGCTGACAGTTCAAGGTCTTTACACTTAACCTATGTTCACTCCACACCAGTGGAAGGTGGAAACTCTCTGATATGAGTCACATTCCAAAATGAAGCTTCAAAACCCAATACAGGATCTCTGTAATGAGGGGAGAGATATAACCTTGCAGAAATTAAGAAAATCCATTTTATCTTTCTTCACCATCAAATGATTAGATGGAAGAACCAATGAGGACCAGCCTAGGGGCTGGGGAATGTGTGGCACATCTGGATGTTTAGACTTATTTCTAAACTAAGTTTTTCTCTTTTTTTTCTTTTCTTTCTTTCTTTCTTTTCTTCTTCTTCTTCTTCATCAGTTTCAGGTGTACAAAACAATGTAATAGTTAGACATTGACACCCCTCATAAAGTGATAACCCCTCCTTCAAAGTACTACCACTCTGACATCTTATTACATGTAACATCTGTTACAATTCCATCCACTCTATTCTCTATGCTGTACTTCACATCCCATGAATATATATATATATATATATATATATATATATAATTATAGTTGATATTCAATAATATTCAGCTTCAGCTTCAGGTGTACAGCGCAGTGGTCAGGCATCTACGCCGTCCATGAAGTGGTCTAATCTACATTTTGAGCTCGAGGGAAATTAGCAGCCTTTGAGGCTCATGTATTACTCCAACTTGCCCACTGTCAGGGTAGTATGGAGGAGAACTTGGAGCCGAACCCCAAGTCTTTCATTCATCAAGTGGCTGCAAGGTGCCATGCACTTGGGAAGACCCAGTATCTGGTCTCACAGAGCTCATTCGTCCACCTTGTAACTCACTGGGGCAATAGTTGAAGAAAGGTGCTTGGAGACACCAGAGTGCTTAAATCTTGGACGACTCTGGCATGACCAGCTAAGTGCTCAATAAATATTGGTTGGTTGACTTGTTTATTACTTTCCCTGATGAGTTAGTTTTGTTGCAAATCAGAGAACAGCTGGGGTTAAAAAAGAAAAGTTTAGTTTTGAGAGGGGCACAAAGCTACACACACTAATTATAATAAAATATTAAACATCTACTTAGGGTAACATAGTTATGAACATGAAGTGCATACTAATTGAGATTCGTTTTGATGCAAAGTATTTTCAAAATCAGCTAGCTATCCTCAGAGTGGCCAAAATAGCAGTCCAGAGACGGACAAGGAGCATTTTGAATTCAGCAGTATGCTCTCTTATTGGCCCAGGGATGGCAATAACACAAGCAGCAGCTGGTAAGAATCTGGGTCTGTTCTGACTAGATCATGCTGCCTGAGAGTCTAATTTTGTTTCAAAAATGGTCTAATTTTGCTCACAGTGGAAAAGTTGTATATTCCTTTAGTGTCAACAGACCAGATTGCATCTCCAGTTTGTTTGATGGGAGAACTTGGTTCTGTTCCCAGATAACGGCTCTCCTTCATGGATCATTGAATTACGCTAAGTGTTTTGAACAAAGTCAGTTTCAAAACATACTGCTTTCCTCCCAAACCTTGGAATTTCTCTTCACACCGAAGTTCCAAGAACTTATGTTTGTAGGAAGAGAATATCCTGCAAATAAAAGTCACTTCAGTTCTGGTTTTGAGCTTCTTCATCTCTGAATACGCAAACCCTAAGGACCCTTCAGGATTTAACATTCTGGGAGTTTTTGAGGAATCCTAGGTGCTCTAATATTATGAAATGTATGCAAAGATATGTGCATGATAGAGCTACAAAGTGGTGGATAAAAAACATTAGGCCTTTTCTGTCAAAAAATATATATATACCACGTTTGGATTTTATGCTTTGGCTTTCACTGAGGGAACCTCTGATATTTTCTTATGTTCCCTCACATTTCTTCAGGAAGTAGCAATGTATAAAAGGGCCTGTTACTTCACAGTATTTGTGTTTTTTTCCTTAAGAGTATTTCCAACTGAAGGCCCATTACCTATTGTTAATTCACTTAGTTTCAAACTCTTTGGTCCAGAGTAATGAGCCATGAAGGAGACCAGGTTAGAGAACAACCTTAGAAAGACTTGCAGCCTCCGGGGGCCTGGGCCCCTCTCTGAAGGAGGAACCCTTTCTTCCCGGCATGTATTCCTCTGTACAGCTGCCTGTGGTTGCAACAAATCCAGGAAGCTTGCTCGAGGCAGACCACGTTCCACTGCAAACCCAACTTACTTAAAAATGAACCTCGAAAACTTCTCAGATAATGTACCATTCCCTGTAATACACACATGCCCCCAGTAATATGAGGCTGAAGAAAGAGGGTGGGGAAGATTGATGAACAGCTCTATTTATGTCCTATGGATGGGCTAATCTCTCTCACACACCTGGAGGTGATCTGAGCTCCTACCCGCACAAAGGGATCCTGGTGTTGGCTCCAGCGCCGGTGAGTCCAAACTGAGCTCCAACTTCAGTCTGGCTGGAATGTGCAGGTGCACTACCTGGATTCTCAGGGAGAACCAGCTGGAGTCTTCCCTAGCTGGCCATTGATCTTGTGGTGAGGTGTGGGGATAACATAGGAACGGGATGAGAACTCTGAAAGAAAGCCCCCTGGGAGAATTTTAAGGAGAAGAGCATTCCCCTTTCCCTTTCTTACATGTTTTTCTTACATCCCATCTGGTCACCAGGTTTCTAGTCCTTTTGCTTTTCTCTGTAATTTTCAAGAGTTCAAGAAAAGGTGGCGCTTAGCTTTATTGTATAATAAATGAAGTTAATAAAAATGAATGGCTTGTTTCATTTGGTGTCATCTAGAATGCGTGGTTCCTTTTATGTCATCCCACCTGGAAGTAGGATTTTACTTGATCCCATTTCTGAAATCCTTTGAATATGTTTAGCTCTTCTTTGGAATTTCTGCTTGGATAGGGCACATGCTCCATGGGAACAAGCGTGCAAGCCAGGCTTAATGTTGGTGGAAAGGCTGGCAAATAAGTGATAAAAAGCCTACTCAATGTGCACACTCACTGTGTTGGCTGTTCCCCAGTGACTTCTTTGGATTGAATAAAGCCAGCTACTGAAGTGGGTGAAGCTATCCCTCATGATGACATTTAATTTACCTAGGAGTACAATAATCTGAGAAAGAATCAAATACTTGAAGATTTTGCTTCAGTGAGCAAAAGCTAAGTGTTTGTCCCATATTTTCTTTGGAATTTAAAGTAAAAAAAAAAGGGGGGGGGTAACAGGTTCAGTGACTAAAAGTAAAAGGAAAGAACAGAACTTTGGCATAGCCACAATTACGAAATTAGAAAAAAAAAACCTCTTTGTGATAATATTTTATCAGCTATGGTTTGATAGAACAAGGTTAATGGGGCCTAGACAAAGGATGTGGTGGTAAAGCCTGAAAAAGGAAGGATATTTTTAAGTGTGTTACAGAGAAGGAAGCAGCTGGACTTAATAACTAACAATATGTGGGAGGTGAAAGTACGTTGAATCTTGTACAGAAGTTTGATGATTAGAGAAAGGCTGGGTAGGGTTGCTGTCCAAATCAAAATAACCCTCTATAATTAGCTCCACCTGTGCTAAAAAAATTATGCTCACATAGTGTTCCCAATTCATTGAAATTTATGACCATGCAATATGTTATGTGAGTAATGGTCACTCTGCACCAAAATCAATATGCAGTTCTCTATTGACAAAACTTGGGTTTATATTTTATTCATGGTTCTGTTCTCAGTAACTAATATAATACCTGACATCTAGTTGATGTTCCAAATCCTGAATAAATGGATGAAATGGCAAACCTGAGGCCTGCTTAAACTCTCTGATTTTCCTTTAAAACACATCTACCTAGGTTTAATTACTTTTTTTACTTTAATGAGGTCGGGGATTATTTTGGTTTATTGAAATCTGGCACCGTATGTCATATTTTTTGCAATGCATTAATAATCAGGCATTTAGAAATTAATATCTGCCTCAGATCAAGCTTGCAAGGTAGTCATCATAATGAAAAGTGGAATGTTTGGGTGAAATGACCAGATATCCAGTATGCCAAAGTAGGGACCACAGCCCATACCGCCTCTTCTTACCTATGTTTGTGTTTCATGACAACAGAGTAATTTAGGATTGTGTTCCCAGGTAATCTGAGCTGGCGTTCCAGCCACCACTCCATGGTGTAACCCCTCCCTGCTCCTATTGAAAGTCTTTCCATAGATCCTGGGTCCCTGGAGGTGGTTTGGGATGGCGTACCAGATTGTCTCATGATGACATGTACTCCCTCCCCCAACTCTCCCGAAAGTAAGTAACTAGACTTCTTACAACAACCTGGGATACTTTTGATATAGCTAAAATCTATGCAACATACAAATAGACCAGTGTATAACTGTCCTTCAAACTGCAAATCTTAGTTCCTTTATGTGTAAGATGAACAATTCAGTAGCCATGTCCTCTTGTCTCTTAGCTAACTCAATTTCTGGCTAAAAAATTAATTGACCTAAAATGTGAGGCATCGACGGCAGAAAGACCTGAAACTGGCCTGGACACAGGTTTCAAGGGACTCTCAGTCCTGATCTATTGAAACAATGGAACAAAGGTGAAGAGCAAGGACTTTAAAGCCAGACAAAACTGGGGTTGGTCTTCACCTCTATTACTGTATAGCTGTGGGATCTTGGACTAGTTACTTAACCTCTTTACATTTTCATTTCCTGATGTGTACAGTGAGAATAATAATATCAACTTAATAGCATTGTTGTAAGAATTAAATGAGATCATGCTTATAAAGACCTTAGCAGATCTTCTGGCAAATTGTCATCAGTAAAAGTATACGTCATCATCATCATCATCATTGCTTTAGAGACATAAACTAATGAGAATTTCCAACACTATCCTGGTAGCTTGAGTCTGAGCTTACAATGTGATGGTGTTTCCTGGAGATGGAAAAATATAAGGGCTGCCTCAGATGGTAGGGTCATCTTGGGTTTCCTGCAGCTACCGTCATACACACTAAAAGAAGGCACTTGCTGGGTAGAACCTTCCGTGGAGGGAGGGCCGTAATAAGGGCTCTCAATGACCACTCTGCCATTATTATTTTCATGGAGCCTTGGTGTCTGCAACTCATAGAACAATGCAGATGAACTTTTCTAACAGTGAAAAAGCCACTTTTGGGCATTACCCATGAACTGAACCAAAGAAGTAACCATATGATCAGTTTGTAAAATGGCCAACCCATTTTAAGAGCTAAAACAAGATTTATTTATAAGTATAACATAACCCATCAACTGTTTACTGTGTCCAGATTAATTTTTAGCTACAGAAATCTGTGGACAATGATAACTTCTTGAAGACCAGAGAGAAGGAAGGAAAAAAAAAAAAAACCTCGAGAAAGCCTTATTAAAAAAAAAACAACTTAAAAATGAAACTGTTCTGAAAGTGCTTTACTCAATGTCTTTATGCAAACTGCACTAATTAATCTCCTACAAACATGGATATTTTTGTAAAGCATAAGCCCGAGTGCCATTTTATGACCATGTAATTTACAAGTCTTTAAATTACATTAAAATCACCACACACAGTGTTTACAGTTTAATTACATGGTTATTTACCAGTCTCAATCAAGTGTTATTCATTCAGTACCTCTTTGCCTGATCTTACCTAAAAAAGAAAACACTTTTAGGCTGGATTTGAGTGGTAAACATTCAAACATGCCAATACTTGAAGGCAACAAAGATGTGATTTGGAGTAAACAAACTCTATTGACAGAGAGATTTCAGAGAACTTCCAGGGGGAAAGAGAATGGAAAGAGATCAACATTTTACTAAAAAATAATTCTTTGGTTGTTTCAGTTCTACTGAAATAAAGAAACCCATCACTATTAACTCCTCATTTTTTATGTAAAGCCAACTGGGTGTATTATCCTAATTTTGCATTCTAATGATATAGTTCTTCAGTCAAGAAGTGTTTATTGAATACCATATGTGTTCCAGATCCTGTGGTAAGAATAAGTGTAAAAATAAATAAGCCATGGCCCCTTGATGAACTCACATATTTTTTTCTGGCCTTCTCTTTAGTTTTCATTTAATAATACTGTCCTGAAATTAGAAAATCCTAGTACCACCGTGGAACGTCTGTCTTCAGGAAATTGAATAACCTTTCTGAGCCTTAGTCTTTTCAACTGCAAAATACGGAGGTGGGGCATATAAGAATAATGCCAGTTTTCCCTCCAGGATAGTATGATTATAAAGATCAAGTAAGACTGAAAGCACTTTACAGATTACTTCTTCAGGATCTACTCGAGCTAATTCCCTCAACCCAATGGAATTGAATTCTTATTTGCGTCCCTGTGTTGCCTAGCAACTCACGATGCCTCACACCCCTATTATAATACTAGAGAGTTATCAGGAAACAGTTATTTGATGAATTAACTAGGGTGACCCTTAATTTCTAAGACATAATTTTGAATTCTCTCTTTTGGGAACTCAAATTTGAACAAAAGTGGTCCTCATTGTGAAGTCCTTGGGCCACCTGCCTCAGAATTACCAGAAGGCTTCTGAAGTATCCCTATTCCTTGCACCCACTCCAGACTTAATGAATCAGAATCCTTAGCAGAGGAACCCAAGTACCTTCCTTTTAATAAGTTTCTCTGATAATTTTAAGCACACTAAGATCCCAGAATCACTGTGTTGGACTTAATAGGATTGCTTGCAAATATTTCAGTTCTCTTCTTTTGTGCACATTATAGAATTAAACTTCTCTGCTCCCTTGCATTAGTTTTGCATGTATCACTTGTTGTGGCCAATGAGATATAGAAAGGAAGTGACACACAGTCATGTGGCATTGAATTGAAGTAGCTTATTTGGGATGACTTGATGTTTCTTTCTCATAATTTTCAAACTTTATTTCCCTTCTCCCATGATTAAAAACAACTTATGACTACCTTTCTCAAATGGAAAGTAATGGTGGAGGCAAAAAGCATTAACAAATATCAGATTGTAAGTTAGTCCACACCAATCATTATGACATCACTTTTGAAGAAGAAAACATTTTAATGACAGGGTTGTTAACAAGCTCCCCCTTTTTTCCCTTTCAGGTCTGAAATATAGAAGACACAACAACATTAACACAGGAAAATTTTATATGATGTTTCTACTTGGACACGCTAATTTATCTAAGTTAGGCTGAGCCTACACTGGCAAATAGAAAGTGGATATAATTGTATGGGAGGAAAAGTAATTGTTTAATATATTGAGCACCTACCATATATTACTCACTCTGCTGGATACATTTACATTTATATCACATTTAGCAGTACTCCTAAAGACATTTTTGGTCTTTTTTGCATTTTGCATTTTGAATGTGAACAAAGAATTAAACTGGTTAAATAAGTTCCTCAATTTTACCAAATTAGAAATTGAGATTCAAACTGACATCTGCCTGTTTTCCCAGCACATAATCTTCCTACTGAATCATGTCACCTTTGGAAAACTCAGTCTTTCAACATGTTGATGATGGATCTAATTTCCCAATTAATTTCTCAATTTGCATGAGACCCCAGCATCTTCATGGGTGTTAATAAAATATAGGGTTTTTTTCAACACTTAATCACAAAAATCTATAGACCATGCACAGCATGTGTATAATGTGTATCTACACAGCCACATGCATTTTCAGTTAGGAAAATAGAACTGGCACATGTAAAATGGTACGTAAGCTGTTCATTACCACTTTTGCAAACCAGTGCCTCCTTCTGTCTGCAATGGATGCAAGTGAAAAGTTGCAAACTAAACTAGGGTGGTCACCTTGGGAGATTGTTGGCTATAACATATAGATATTTAAATGAATTTCAATCTGGAAAGCACATTAAACATATGACACGTCATTAACATCCAACAATTATCCAAATGGAATGTGAAATATAAAATTATCTCAGGTATTAAGGCTTCGGAGAAGCTTCGGAAAGATACACATAGAGGAATAAGGCCATTTCGTGAAGTGCATTTTGATAAGTGAGGCAAGAATGTACTTACACATTCTATCCTATCTCTGCTACTTTATATTTGGTTCTAAATTAGAAAAACAAAGTATAAAGCAAGAGGATAGGATTTAGAGTCTGGCAGAAAAGTGGGAAAAAATAAAAACAGGTTCAGTATTTACAGTTTTTGTGGAATAAGTGAGGATTTTCTTTGGGCTCTAACTGTGGACTATTACACATCCATTGAGGAGTTATTTAGTTAATAGTCCCTTAAATGATATGTACTGTAAAGCATGCATGTATCAAACACATACATGGCTTAAGTGTAAAAAAATAACTATTAATATTAACCAACCAAAAATCAATAATAAAGAAATATTCTTAATGGTGTAATTTGAGTAAACTCTTCTAAATATGTGTTGCCCAATTGAATTCATGGATAAACTGTTGTATAGATTGATTTGAACACCTTGTCATTAAGAGTATTTAGTATTTTATCTTTAGGAGTAATTAATATTTTATCCCAGTAAAAAAAAAATTGAATTGTAGTTTTTGGAGCTGGAACAATGTAGAGATGGTCTTTTCCAACTCTTTGATTTCACAAGTGAGGAAACATATTCAGAAAATTAAATGATTTGTCTAATGTCACTTAGCTCATAGATGGAAGAGAGAGGGCTTGAATGATCTTTTTTGAAGAGAACTCTTACAAGTCCATATTTGCCATTAAAAGAGTAAATAAAAGTAACAAAACAGTTTTTGTTAAAACTAAATTTTTAAAATCACAATTACTTACATATAGATCTTTTTCAAAGTCTATTAAATCCATACTGTATGCTGTGTAAATTAGTATATCCCAAAAGAACTTACTGGATACAATAGGCTTTGTCTTTCTTATCAAGACTTTCATCAACATTAAGTATAATTCATTTCAAGAATCTTAGTACTATGAAAAATGTAGAATATTACAATCAACTTATGAGTTATTATAGTAAAACCCGTAGGAAGAATTATAATTAACTTGAGTCAATTAGATTTCTCAAGGATCCCTGGCTTTAGTTCTGGCTAATAGGAATGTTAATGAGACAATATTAGCTAATATCAATTCACTTGATTTAAAGCATATATATAATTATATAGATGTATGTATATAGAAGTGTGTGTGTGTGTGTGTGTGTGTGTGTGTGTGTGCTACAGCTATGTATGGCATCCACAATTGAGTCTCAAAATATTTTGAAAGCAAAATATATATATATATATATATATGAGAAGTCTCACTCCATAGGTAAAAAACTGAGTTTTGAAAATTACTTATTCTGGGGATCAGAGGCAAGGCAAACAACCTCAGAATACAAGCTTAGCTATGAGCTGGCCTATTGAAATTTTGATACAGTTAAATGAAGGAGGAAGTTTGATGAACACCTGTTGAGTGCCAACCATGTATTGATCATATTCGGCAAACTATCACCTTACTTCTCACCATCTTGGAGGGAACTATTATTACCTCTTTTTTACAGATTAGGAGACTGAAACTCAACAAATTTAAGTAATGACAAAAGACAGCAGTCAGGGCTGCCATGTATGGTTGTATCTGTGTATTGCACAATAGTATCTGGTAGTGGGTAGGGGCAGATTGGGGCTAATAATACCTTTAGTGTTCTGCTTGCCCAGTGATGCATCCTAATGTAGGGTTATGTCATCCAAGAGAAAGAGTGCATTTCTCTAATTTCTCCAAAGGCCACTAGCCTCACTGAATTATGGGATTAAAATTTGAGTTCATGTATGTCTAGGGCAAAGACCAGCCTCTTTCCACTGCCTTGAAGCCTCTCCCACTAGACAGATGCAATCAGAATAAGTTATGAGTAGCTGGTGCCCATCTTATAATAAAAGGACTAGATGTCCTGAGTCTCAAAAGTTAGGACAATGAAGGAAATAAAATAATGTAAGTCTCCTCATGACTTCTCTCTTTTAGACAAAACATTGCCTGACATTGATGTTTGGGTATGGATAGAAGAGGAAAAAAAGATTTATTTCAATTGGGCTGTTTCATTTGTATGATTTTCTAAAATATTACAGTTGCTATGTCATAAATCGCTCTTTGTGGTTTCACAAATGAATCTGTGACCAGAGAATCGGCACCACGCCTGGCACATAGTACACACTCAATTCACATAATAATTACCAAATTGTACCAAATGAGTTCTGAGGTTTTCATTAGTAAGAAATGTATTTGAGGAAATTTGAGGATGGTAATGTAAATGGACTTACATTACCATTAATGTGAGGAATTTCACTGCAATATGAAAGCTACTGTGGCTGCACAAGGAAACAAAGCCTATGAGAAGGGCTGATGGTTTCACTTTTCTCAGCCCTGGCACCTTGTATTTTCCTGTCTGCTGCCATGGTCAGTAAATTCTTTTGGGGGTAAAGCCCATGATTAATCTGCCTTTAGCACTTTGCACATAATAAGTGCTCTGTTCATAATAGGTGCTTAGTGAATACCATTGAAGAAATAACTATTTCTTTTTCCTCCCTCTCCCAACACTCATGATCATCAAGTTACTCTCGAGACACAAAGGCCTTTCTTTTATTCTATGTTAGAAAGAAAAAGGAGAAAAAAAAACTACAAAGAAAGCCTATTTAGGGAACAAAATATTGAAGAGCAAGAGGAAATACATTGTGGGTATATGCATGTTCTGGAAATAGCAAGGACTCAGAGAAGAGAGGTATTTCCAGGATCTGAGGTTGCTAGAAGAGGTCAAATGAAACCTTAAAAGCAGAGATGATGGGAACAAATTGTGCAGAAAAGAAGAACATCGTAAGTGTAGAGAGGGGGAGGCCGGCCGAGTGGCTCAGTTGGTTAAGAGCTCGCTCAAGAGTGCGAGCTCTGAGCAATAGGGTCACCAGTTCAATTCACGGCCCGAGCTGAGAAGCCACTGAGCTGCCAACAGGTGGCAGGATGGCTCAGCTAAAAAAAAAAATAAATAATAAAATAAAATGCAACATGATAAGTGTAGAGAGGGGGGTTCTGAAGAATGAGTATTCAGAGAAGAACAGTGAGAGCAGAAAATTGACCTGGAGTAGAAAACCCTCAGTAGAGGGGTTGAGGATGAAAATTAGAACCTGAGGTTTAAGCCATGCGAGCCTTAAACTTGACGTTCAGCTATAGTGAGTGGAATGGAGTAGGGATGGGGTGGGTCACAGAAGGAGCTGAAGATAGATATTAAATTATTTTTAATATTATAAAAAAGTTCTAGAAAGATGACAATATGATTTACTTAATTTTGTTTTACTCCACCCAGATTAAATATTTGTATTTTAACAATAGCTTTTTAGAAGATATGCTTCATCCCAAAGCTAAATTGATAACCTGTGGGGGTGGGGGGATATTCTTGAGTGGGCTTTTTGATGCCTTTAAAAAATCACACCTTGGGAGGGAAAATCTATCTGTGAAGATGTACAACCTGCTGTAAATTTTCTTAAATGGAATCATGAAGTGTAGGCCCACCATATCAGAGGTAGCATGTGTACAGACGTTGAGTGACCTATTGGTATTAACACCATGGACAGTGGCAGCAACTAAAAAGTCACAGAAGAGCTATCTTTTCAAAGCTTTCACTCCAGGTGTCTTAATCTTTGTCTTCCTGCTCTCCAGTTCACCCAAGACTAAGACTAAATGGTTCTTAGTTTTGTAAATTGGTTTAAAGATAATATGAATATGAATAAATGTGGTCTGTGATCAGCAGAAATGATCGCATAACGTTTCTCTATTGGCCTACTAGAAGCATATGTTGTTATAAAGGCAGATGCAGTAAAATAAGTACTAGTTTGGAAGGGTGTTAACTAGGTGCTAATCCTGCGTCTGTCACAGACCCATCATGTAGTCTCTTTGTAGTGTTGACAATGGGGATTACAGCCGCCTGTATAAAAATGTTCTGTGGTGTAATGCATTTCCACTATAATGTCATAGCAGATTTCAATTCCTGGTAGGTTAGCAGAAATATAGATACAGAGTATTGCCATTAGGCATCAGTTCTCCATAAACTTTCTCTGGGGTCTCAGAAAGCATGTTGCAGCACATAGAAGTTATACAAATATAGTGATGGCTGAAGGGATAAGCTGCCTCTTGATTTTGTATTTAGTTGAATGACCTTCCTTTTAGAAAGGGAGAGCAGCACAAGCTGTAAGTCATATTCCGCAAAATGATCCCATACACTCTTGTGTATTTATCTCTCAGTGGACGTATAGAAAATATTAACTTTTAGAATTGTCTAAGACAATTTTAGGAACTGAAAGTCTTCCAGAGAAAAGATCTGTTTGCTGTGTGATCAGAGTGTTTTCTGAGTAGAGAATATCAGGTCCCTTTAGGACCATAATCAGAAGGAACCTCTGAATAAGCTTGGGACCTAAAGGCACACAACTGGACCCCTGTCCAGGCTCTGCACCATCTCTGATGCCCTGGATCAGCCGAATTTGTCTTAGTCGTTTCATTTTAAATTCCCAGAGTTAGAGGGTGGGTGGAAACACTGGGCTAGTTGACCTAGTTCTAACACTTTCTGCTTTTGAGTCAAATCTATATTTGGACAGGCAAAGAAATAGATCCCAATAAAGAAGCTTTAACAGAATTATAGTTGCTTATAAAATGGGGTCCATTATCAATTTACATACCACCTGCTCACTCTGAACCCCCCCCCCAATTTCTCAATAGTAATACTACTATTGTTCTTATTACATAATACAAAATACTCCACTAGTACAGGTATCAGTAAATTTCCTTGAATGTCAATGGCCTAAATTCTTTGAACAGGTCAGAGGTAGTCAGTGTTGTTACAAAATCATTAGTCTATTTGGCCTCTAGCATCCAACCCACCTTGAAAGGTTTTCAAAGTGGACTGTGGTATATACCATACTTTCCTTAATGCGGGTCTTATACAAAACCCCTTGAGGACTTTTTGGCCATTCACCTGTGCTATTCTTTCCTCAGCCATTTAACACATTAAGGGAATCACTGTTATAGAATGGTTTGTCCAAATTGCACTGTTTCTTAAGGATTGATTGTCTTTTTACAGCACATTTTAGTGTGTCCTTCTCTACTGGAAACAGAGTAAATAGCCAGTGGGATTATATTCTTCCTGGAGAAAAGACAGGTGACTGTGCCCTTTGCCTATGTCAGGAGTCGGCAAACTTTTGAGACGGAAGAGCTGCCAAGGTCAGCAAACTGCAGCTCGCGAGCCACATGTGGCTTTTTGGGTACATACATGTGGCTCTGAAGTATAATTGAAAATGACAATAAAACTATCATAGTTTCATTTATAAAATTCTTAAAGGATAGTATTCACATAATGGTGATTATTTAAAAATATATTTATGGCTCTCAAATAATTTTTAAATTTTTGTGAGGGACAGGATTTGTTCTTCCGGGGGCTGGCAAACTTTTGAGACGGAACGTACCCAAAGAGCTGCATGTAGCTCGCGAGCCACAGTTTGCCGACCCCTGGAAGTGGTTTGGTTAGTATTGTTCTTTTTAACCCATTATTCTATCAACTGGTTTACTGCAATTAGTTTGTCTATGGGTTTTACTTTCCAACAGAACTGATTTAATGCCCTTCCCAACCTTTGTGAGAACATTGTCTACCTCCAGAAAAACACTTAACCTTCTTAATGATGAGTTAGATTCCACGATTGCTTAAAAGAAAAATGGAGATAGTATTCACTGGAAGCACACCCCCAGACCACAGAGTTTTTAAGGTTGTTTTTTTCTATTCTTCGTCTCTATTTTTATAGAAAACATGTGAAGCTTAACCAGACAAGAATGATTTCAAAAGTGTGCCTGTACAGAAAGTCCAGCGTGAAGCGGAGCCTGCAAGTGATTGAACAGATGTAGCAGGTGTAAACATATTTTCTTATCTTGTTTCCTGGGCTTTACACCATCCTAGAAGACTCTCTGTGCCGCAGAAAAGGGTTATCGGTACAGATGGTAAACTGCTAAAATGCCCAGAAGGTTCGAGCTCATCTGTGCTCTTAAAGAACAGGAGGAGTGGGTGTTATCAGACTCACAGGTGTTTGGAAGACTCCAAACTACTGTCAGGTTTTTCAGTTTTACTTTGCTTACACAGCTGTCTTGGGTTATGTGTTGGAAATATCCACTCCTTATGGTGTCCAAGTGTTTAAAATTGGAAAGAGTATCCCAAGAGCAAGGGGGTGGAGCTGCGCTCTTGGCACACGGGCCCCTGCAGTCCTTGCAAATTGAGGCTCTGGGCCTCTCGTAGCTGGGCTGCTGCCAGATTATTTTCTCTGGTCACTGGTTCCCTACTGTCCTGCTTTGCAAAGTTCTTATTGTACAATGCTTTTGGCACAGTCACTTCATTATTTCTGTTCTTAATGTCCCTTGTTCCTGTTCCCGTCTCGTTCAGCCTGTGGCAGCAACAGGTGCAAACAGGCGCTGACCACATGCTTCAGGTGTTCTGCTGGGGCAACTCCTGTGAAGTGAGCACTGGAGCTATCCTTCTGTGACAGCCCAAGGCTAGCCCAGAAGAAAGGAAGTTCGCTTCCTCTCCCAGAGCGGTAAACTTTCATCCTTTACGAAAAAAGCTAAGCAAGACAAAATTAGACTAATGTGAATGCCTATGACATCATTTCACCTGCTACGTTTGCCCTCCTGCAGTCTATCTCTTCCTACTTGTATAAAAAGTAACATTTCCTCAGAAGAGCATTTCCTCAAATGTATTCCATGGGAATTTTAACCAGTCATATTTGGGAAAATCCTGTGTTGACAAGAAGTTTGAGAAGTCCCGTGCGATATAAATGGAAACTTTGTTTTAAACTCTGGGGTTTCTTTGGGGCATTTAAATATGCGGATTTGTAAGTTAAGATCTTTATAAATACATTATGCAGGATTTCCCATTATTTATTTTACTAAGAGATATTTGTGTGTGTGTGTGTGTGTGTGTGTGTGTGTGTGTGTGTGTGTGTGTGTGTGTAGTATGTCATGAGACAAGGGCTCCTTGGAATACACTTTTGGAAATGTTTGCTTTGACAAAACAACAAAGCCCTAGAGACCCCCATCTAGCAGTTGTCTGCCCTGGGGAAGCTCAGTACACAATTAATGGTGTTTGGTTTGGTTTTGTTTTTCCTTTTTTCTGTTTTTAAATCATGGGCAAGGGGAACTGACTTGAGAGAGTTTTGCAGATTGGAATGGCCATATTGGCTATCTCTCCAAATCTCTTTCTCCCCGACACTGTTATAGCCATGCTCTTTGAGAGGGATTGTCCCCAGTCTTAGCAAATGTTATGGACTGAATTGTGTCCTCCCTTAACCCCAATCCATATGTTGAACCTCTAACCCCTAGTATGACTATATTTGGAGTTTGGGCCTTTAATAAGGTAATTAGTTTAGATGAGATCATGTGAGTTGCCCCTGATACAATTGATTAGGGTTCTTATAAGAAGAAGAAATTTGGACACTCAAAGAGACACCAAAAATGCACATGTGCACAGAGGAAAAGCCATGTGAGGACACGGTGAGGAGACAGCCATCTGCAAGCCAGGGGGAGAGGCCTTAGGAGAAACCAAACCCCCTGACACCTTCATCTTAGACTTTCAGCCACTAGAACTGTGTAAAATACATTTCAGTTGTTTAAGCAACCCTGTCTCTGGTATTTTGTCATGGCAGACAGAGCAAACTAAGTCAGCATCAATTGGGCCCTGTACTACAGTATCAGGGTAATCCATTCCATTACCCACCACAACTTTTCAGATATCCCTGACCTAAGCTAGTCAGTCTCACGATATTTCCCTGGATGCAGGGATTTTAAGAGTAGTCCCATTGGCATAATGCTTGGAAATCCATTTCATGGTGTTAAAAATAATTCGCCTTTTGTTCCTGATGCATGTAACTAAGGAAACATGTCACCTCAGTTTCTGTGGGCAGTCACCCCATGAAGGAAGTCAGAAGATGCTGGATAGAAGACACAGATAAGAAAACAGAAAAGAGGCATTTGGAACTCTGTTCCATCCACACATTAAGGCTGAGCTTTTTAATTATGTGAGTTAATGAGTCTCCTAGATTGCTTAAGTCACATTGTATTGTTTGCTTTTATTAGCAATAAAAACCATCCCAACTGATACACAGGTTACATGGGGCCATAGTGAGTCAAGCTTCAGTCCCAACCAAAAGGCTCCAGAATAGGTTTTAGTGTCCAGGTTATTGTATGTCTGACTTGTCATCTGTGAGTTTCTTAGCAATAAATTCAGTTCACATTTCACTATTCTCCCCCACTGCCTCCAATATCAGTGTATGTGCCCCAATTTGTGGTTCTTTTTTTTAAGATTTTTTTTTTAATTGGGGAGTTGGGGGAGGGGAACAGTGCTGGGGAATCGGGGGAAGGGGAACAGAAAAGTTGCTGTCGTTTTTTTTTGTTGTTCTTCTTCAGTCTAGTTGTGGAGGACGTTGTTTCACTGGCCCAAGCTGGCACTATCATTGCGCTCTTCCCGGGTGAGGCAGATCAGTTGCCGGTCTCTGGACGGCCGCTCACTGTGGCTGCTGGCTGCTCACGCTGGCTGCTGGTTACACACGGTAGCTTATGACAGCCCACTGCAGCAGGGGCTGCAGCCTACGCCATCACCGGCGACCCACAGCAGCCCAGCTCCAGGTCGAGCTGTTGTTCAGTATCTTAGCTGTAGAGGGCAATGTCACTGGCCCTCATATGTGGGATCCGAACCGGGGCCCTCTGGCATCCCAAGCCAGTTCTTAACCAACGCACCACTCGGCCGGCCCTGTGGTTCTTTTTAAGTCTTTTAATTTGCTAGGCATCTTAATACTCTGTAAGTGATAAAATGATAGGCTTCAAAGTATGATCTTTTCAGGAGTTAAGGAGACTCAGCAAATTTTAGCTTAGCTGCAGGAGCTTAGCAAATTTTTTAATGCTAAAATATAAGGCCACCATACAGTTGGTTAGAGGACATATTTTGGGCTAGGACTCATGTGTATTAAGGGTCAGCCAGCTATGAAGAAAATCTGACTTTGAGAACATATAAGATGAGGAAGTGGGTCCCACTTAGACTGTAGGAACTGAGGTCTTTTCAAGGCTTTTAACAAAATGAATTCCCTAGGCCGGCCGAGTGGCTCAGTTGGGTAAGAGCTCGCTCAAGAGTTTGAGCTCTGAGCAACAGCGGTTCGAGTCCAGCCCGAGCTGAGCAGCTGCCTAGCTGCCAACAGGTGGCAGGATGGCTCAGCTTTAAAAAAAAATTGAAAAAAAACAAAATGAATTCCCAAGACCTTGACACCTGATGCTGAAAACATGTATCTCGGCAGCTTAACTCCTGGTTCCCCATGGGTAAAGCTGGCAAACTAGGTCTATCCACATTAGCTCTTCTTTCTTTAATACTCTGAACCACTGATAAGCTTCCCTGAGCTTACAGACAGAAATAAGCCCACTGCTGGTATTTGATTGAGTGGACATTTTAGGGGAGAGTGGCATGCTAGCTGGACAACATCGTATGCATTGGCAGACTCTCAAGTCTCCAGTGATGACTCAGTGATTTGCTCCATTTCTTGGAATTGACCGCTTATTCACTTCCTGAACCTAGGTTTTGTCAACTATAAATTAATGATTCTGACTCAGGGTTTGACCCCAGGTATAATTCAAAAGCTAGCAATAAAAAATTCAATCAACAATTATTCATTGAATATTTACTATGTGACAAGCATTGTTCTAGACCCTGAGGTATATAAAACAGATAAAACTTCCTACACTCATAGTTTAGGATTGTGTGTATATGTGTGTGCATGTGTGCATGCACATACAAATAAAAAAGAAATATGTAATTAAAGTATATAGTATATAAGAGGGAATTAAAGACTGTGGTAGTTTAGTAAGATAACCAATTGGCTAAGTTGGAACCGTGTTTCCCAGAATCCTGTTCCTTATATGGTTCCTGGTTAAAGTTGGCCAAAAATGGAAGTTGCACAAGGTTGGGCAGCTGGAAGTGAAGCAGCAGCCATACTATCTTAAGATCATCATGGTTAGATGCCATGACATCTAAGACAGACACAGAGGAGCCAGAGGATTCCGCCTTGCCCCCCTCTCCCTTTGCTCTGTGTCCAGCTCTTCTTGCTGACTCTGCTCTCTAGCAACCTCAGGTTGACCAAGAAAGCAAAGGAAAGAGCCTTCCGTTGACTTCTCCACCAGCTGCCCTATGCTGCCCTGCTCCAGCTGGACCTGTCTTGTGTCCCATATTTTCTTGCAAGCTCCTACATGTCCATCTGAGGTGACAGTGCTTCAGAAGGGCTCACTTATGACTTTTTTCTGATCTCCCAGTTCCCATTGCAGACCCTTACGTTCCCAGCTTCTGTCATAATTGTGTAAGGTCTTATTTCTATACGACACCATATTCCATACTATTCTTGGTGGTTCTGTTTCACCAACTGACAGAAGCATTATGGAAAAATAAAGCAGGGTAGGGGCAGAGGCAGTGCTGGAGGGTGGCGAGATGCAATTTTAAATAATATAATCAGGGAAGTCCTCACCAAGAAGGAGACACTGGAGCACAGACCTGAGGCAGTAAAGAAAATAATTGTGAAATCCTTTCTAAAGCACTTGAAGCCTATTGAAAGGATAATCAGCATAATAAAAGATTTGGCCCAGAAACACCTACAACTATATATCTTATAATGCTGCATAAATACAGTAATCACAAAAATACTCTATGATTTTCTTTAGAGCTTTCTTTTGAAGCTGTATTTTCTTAAACCTTATGGCATCTTGCTGAGGCGAAATCAAGGCCAGAATTGTCCCTTGAGCTTTTAGAAGGGAAAGAGCTCCGTAGGTATGAAGCCATAGGAATCAAATACCCTCGTTAAGTCACATTGCTCTGCTGACTACTGGAGCTCAGCCATCTATTTTTCCAAACACACTCTTTCAGCTTTGTCTTGTGTTCTCAAGGGCAACAATGAAAAATACATTTGAAAAGTGTGAGGAAATCAGGGGCCGGCTCCTGAGAGGGAGAAAGTGATATAGGAAAGTTTCTCCATTGGGATTCGTAAAGATGGACGTCTTGGCTTCACAGCTTTAAATAAAGCAGGATCTGCACTCCGCTGGTGTGCTGGTGAGAGATGAAACTGCCTAACTAAACACTGTAAGAAAGGAAACTCCCTGCTCCTGTGTTTCCTGTCAGCAGCACCCAGGGGTTGGTCTCCTGGCAACCTGCCACCTGCTTTCCCTCTGCGGAGGCTCATCTGCCCCTAGGGGGAGCCTATTGTCTGTCAGCCTCCAAGGAACACCAGCGTTTGAACCGCCTCCTCTTGGGATGGCAGGCTGGCTCTCTCACAGAGCACAACTAGAGCATCTACCAGAAAATGATTGTTTTGAAGCAGGTATGCGTTTAATAAACTGGTGTCGTGGGCCTCCCATGCCAAGGCATACCTGACTGCTATGGACCATTGCAGACCTTCTTTCTGACTTTAGGCTCTAAAGTCTAAAAGTCTAAAGCTAAATAGAAGGTGAATGTAAACAGTTCTCTTTGGATCATGGCAAGTAGAAGTCTTGCCTATCTGATCATTGCAATAGTTTTGCAAAAATCGTATTTTGCAACAAAAATGTTCATTTCATTCTCAGTTTGGGTTTTTTTTTCTTAATTATTCGTTAATTGAAGTAGATGTGTAATTTTATACATTTTTTAACACTGTAAGATATATGACATTTTGCATACATATTTGTCTACCTTCCAAGTTTTCTTGATGCAACATGCAGAAACCAGAAAGTAGGCAGTCAGGAACCAAGAGTTTCTATTTTGAGAGGTAAAAGCTGAACGTTACCTTCTGTGCATTTGGAAGACAACTTGATAAAGGAAAATGTGTCTCCCCTTCAAGTGGTATGTCTTAGCCCTATATTTCCCTGGTTCTACTACTACATGTTTGACCCACTAACATCAGCTCAGAATCAAGCCCTCCTCACACGCCTGTGAATGCAGCTTATATGAAGGCAGGAGGTAAAGCCTGAGAGTTGGGGTAGGAAAGCAAGCACCTAGCCGGCCCATACAGGAACTCCTTCAATGACTTGCCAGCTGTTTACATTCCCCATTGACTAAAAAGTTTGGAAAGGAGGGAAGAAACCAACAAATGTACCTGGTATGAAGCCAAGTTCATGGCAAAGTTCACTGATAGGAAGAATCTTATTATTTTGATCACCTCCTACCTCTTTGGTTTAATTTTTCACACATTCATTTATTCTCCTTGAGTTCCAGAGAAGCTTCCGGCATAGGCCAAGACAATGTCAATGGTTTCATAGATATCACTCATTGAAATGAATTAAGTAAACAAACATAAAAACAAAAGCCAAGAGTCTAGTATTTATATTTTTAAACATTCAGTTTCATAAAAGCTAGCAGGGAGAACTAGGTGTAGTATGAACATCACATAAATGCTTTTTATCTGACAACACTGCTCAGATATGTTTTTTTTTCCCCCAATATCTAGCACCAGTTTGTTCTAGGAAAATATCCAATATTACCTTTGGTTTCAGAAGTCTTGCTGTGCACACCAATGTCATAGTTTCAATCTTAATGGAAGGAAGTCTAACCTTTCCACTTATGATAAATACATATAACCTGATCTGTAATTAGGTACATTTCAAATAACAGTGAGCGGACATTTGGTTATTTATTTATGTATTCATTCATTCCTTCATTTTTTCAGTGTGTCATTGGGCTTTTAAAAAAATATTTTAATTAAAAATATAGTTAACATACAGTATTATATTAGTTTCAGGGGTGTACCATAGTTATTCAACATTTATATTCCTAAAGAAGTGATCACCACTTCTGCCATCTTACCACGCTATCACAATATTATTGACTATATTCCCCATGCTGTACATTACATCCCCATGACTTATTTGTTTTATACCTGGAGATGTGAACCTCTTATTCCCCTTCACCTTTTCTTTCTTTTTAAATTTTTCAATTACAATTAAAATTCAATGTTACTTTATATTAATTTCAGGTGTACAGCATAGTGGTTAGACATTTATATAATTTAAGAAGTGATCCCCTAGCTGGCCAAGTGGTTCAATTGGTTAAGAGCATGAACTCTGAGCAACAGAGTCACCGGTTCAATTCCCATATGGGCCAGTGAGCTGTGCCCGAGCTGCTGCTGAGCTGCCAACAGGTGGCAGGATGGCTCAGTGGTTAGAGTATGTGCTCTTAGCAATAAGATTTCTGGTTCGACTCCCACATGGGATGGTGGATTATGCCCACCTGCAACTAAGATTGAACATCGCACCTTGACCTAGTGGCCACAAGCTGCCAATGGGTGGCAGGACGGCGACTAGACTTGGAGCTGAGCTAGCTGCGCCTTCCACAACTAAGATTAATGGACAACAACTTGTTTGTTACCCTTCCCCAATTCCCCAACACTGTTCCTCTTCCCCAATTTCCCAATAAAATCTTAAAAAAAACCCCAAAACAGTATCCCCTTGATTAGTCTAGCACCCACCTGACACTATACATAGTTATTATCATATCATTGACTATATTCTTTATGCTTTATATCCCTAATACTATTTTGTAACTACAAAAGTGTTCGTTCTTCTTAATCTCTTCAACTTTTCCATTCTGCCCTCAACCCCTCCCATCTATCACCCCAACCCCTTCCATCTATCACCCCAACAAATCTTGTATCCATCTGACACCATACATAGTTATTACAATATTATTAACCATATTTCTTATGCTATATCCTATATCTGCATAGCTACTTTTAACAATCAATTTGTACTTAGTCTCTTCCCCTTACTTTACCCACACTTCCAGCCCCCTTTTCATCTGGCAACCATCAAAATATTTTCCGTATCTATGAGTTTATTTCTGTACTTTTTAAAAATTTTGTTCTTTAGATTCCATATATAACAGAAATCACATCGCATTTGTCTTTCTCTATCTGATATTCCACTCAGGACAATACCCTCTAGGTCCATCCATGCAGCCACAGATGGCAAGAACCCATTTCCTTCCATGGCCGAGCAATATTCCATTGTATATGTGTACCACCTCCTCTTTATCCATTCTTCCATTGACAGACACCCTCCACATCTTGGCCATTGGAAACAATGCTGCAATGAACACATGAATGCATAGCATTTGAGGTTTCTTTGGATAAATACCCTGAAGTGGGATTACTGGGTCCTTCTTTGTCTCTTATTACAGCCTTTGTTTTAAAGTCTATTTTGGGGCAAGCAGAGTGGCTCAGTTGGTTAAGACTTGGCTTAAGAATGTGAGCTCTGAGCAACAGGGCCGCCGGTTCGATTCCCACATGGGCCAGTGATGCTACACCTGAGCTGAGCTGTCGCTGATCTGCCAACAGGTGACACAGGATGGCTCAGCTGGTGTAACAATAAGATTGCCTGTTTGACGGTGGGCTACACCCACTCACAACTAAGAATGAACTTGGCATCTTGATCTGAGCTGCTGCCCGGATGGTTCAGTGGATAGAGCGTGCACTCTTAACAACAAGGCTGCTCGTTTGACTCCCGCATGGGATGGTGGCTACGCCCACCCATAACTAAGATTGAACACAGCATCTTGAGCTTAGAGGCCACGAGCTGCCACTGGGAAGCCAGATGGCAACTGGCGCCCTCCACAATGTAGATTGAAGAACAACAACTTGTCTGTTCCCCTTCCCCAATTTCCCAACACTGTCCCCCTTTCCTAATTCCCCAATAAAAAAATCTTCCAAAAAAATCTATTTTGTTTGGTATAAGTATTGCTTTTTCAGCTTTTTTTGTTTCTTTCCGTTTTCATGAAATAACTTTTTACATCCTTTTGCTTTCCATCTGTGTGTCTTTCAATCTGAAATGAGACTCAGTCTCTTGTAGGAAGCATATGTAAGGGTTTTGTTTTCTTATCCTTTCATCCCTCCTATGTCTTTAGATTGGGGCATTTAATCTATTTACATTGAAAGTAATTGTTGATAGATATGTAGCTATTGTCATTTTATTATTCATAATTTTGATCTTTGTTTTTTTCCATCTTAAAGAAATCTCTCTAAGATTCCTTGTAATTCTGGTTTGGTGGTGATGAACTCCTTTAGCTTTTTCTAGCCTGGCAAGCTTTTTATCTGTTCTTCGATTTTAAATGATAGCCTTGCTGGGTAGAGTACCCTTGGTTATAGGTCCTTACTTTCTAGCACGTTGAATATTTTGTGCCAATCCATTCTGGCTTGCAAAGTTTCTGTTGATAAATCAGTTGACAATCTTAAGGGAACTCCCTTATAAGTTACTAGTTGCCTGTCTCTTGCTGCTTTTAGGATTCTCTCTTTGCCTTTAACATTTGCCATTTTCATTATAATGTGTCTTGGTGTGGGCATCTTTGGGTTCATTTTGTTTGGGGCTCTCTATGCTTCCTGAACTTGTATGTCTATGTCCTTTTCCAGGTTAGGAAAGTTTTCCATCATTATTTCTTCAGTCCCTTGCTTTCTCTCTTCTCCTGGTACCCCTATGATGCAAATGTTGTTATGCTTAATGTTGTCCCAGAGGTCTCTTAAACTCTCCTCATTTTTTTTTTCTGTTCCAAATGGGTGTTTTCTGCTACCTTATCTTCCAAATTGCTGATTTGATCCTCTGTTTCGTCCAGTCTACTGGTGATTTCTTTTAGTGCATTTTTCATTTCAGTTATTGTATTCTTCACTTCTGTTGGGTTCTTGTTTATGGTTTCTGTGTCCTTTTTTTATGCTTGCTATCTCTCTGTTGAACTTCTCACGAAGTTCCTTGAGCATCCTTATAATCATTGTTTTGAACTCTGTCTCTAGTAGATTGCTTGCCTCCATTTTATTTAGTTCTTTTTTTTCTGGAGTTTTCTCCTGTTCTTTCATTTGGGATGTGTTTCTTTGTTTTCTCATTTTGGCTGCCTCTCTGTTTGTTTCTATGTATTAGGTAGATATGCTATGTTTCCCAGTCTTGGCAGGTGGTCTTATGTAGTAGGCATCCTATGTGGCCCAGTGGCACAGTCTCCCTGGTCAGCTGCTCTGGCTGCTCCAGGAGTGTCCCTTGTGTGGGTTGTGTGTACCCTCCTGTTATAGTTGAGCCTTGATTTCTATTAGCACATCAGTGGGTGATATTGACCTTCAGGCTGACTGACAGTGGGGTTCGGCCACCTCTGCAGCTTATGGGCTGTTATAAGGGGGGCTTACCTCACAGAGTGGGATTCATCCCAGTGGGCTCTGGTGCCTATTGAGACCATCCTTTGTGTGTGCCACTTGTAAGGCTAGTTGGGAGGTGCTCTGCTGAGGTCTAAAGCCAACCTCCAAGTATGTTGGTTCTGGGGCCTCTTGGCAGGAACTCTGGTGCAGGCCCAGGTCACCCACTGCCTGTGACCAGCCAGAGACTACTTGGTAAGAGCTACAAAGTGATCCACGATTTTTCACTGCCTGTGTTAAAGTTGGAGGCATGTGGAAGAGGCCATGCTGGGAATCTAGGATGACTGCCACCAGTACCAGCTTGGGGTAGTTCTGCAAAAAGCCAGGACACCGTGAAGCCTGTTGCCACCTGCTGGTTCCCTTAAGGTTCAGCCACTGCTAAAGCCTCGTTCAATATGAGAGTTGGTGAGAAAGGGTCTTAGAGTCACTAGAGTGGGAAGAGTTGTGGTCACCAGGTTAATGTTGACTCTGGTTGGTGCCAACGCTGAACTTGTAGCTATTCAGCGAAAGTGTCAGAGCACACTGAGGCCCGTCCCCGCCTGCTGGGGCCTGCACACTCTGATAGTTTTCCAAAAAAGAGTGCAATGTGGGTGGGGTTGGCTGCTTGTGGAAAAAGTGCCTCCCACAATGGGGGGAGGCATGGCAGTATCTCAGTGAGTCAGCAGGGTAGAGCAGGGAGCTCACCAGACCAGTCAGATTCAGATTTGGCCTTGAGGGGAAGGGCTCAACACATTAAAAATGGCATTTGCTTGCTGGGTGCATGGGAAAACGACCCCACACAGGGAAAATAATGACTGTCCTCCAGTTCTTGCCCTGAAACTACACACCTCAGTCTGCCTCCATATGCCTCTGACACCCCCTGAGTTACCATCCCTCTGCTGGAGTCCAAGGTGAGTGCCTATAAGCGAGTGAGTCTGTGTGCAGGCCCTTTAAGAGGATGACTTGTTTCATACAGCCTTCCATCTCCCCTGGATTGTTGGAATCTCCACTGTGTTTCACAGGCAGATGTAGGGCTCCTCTTCCTGGCACCAGTACTCTGGGTTGGGGAGGCCGGAGTGGGGCTGGGGTCTCTTTCTCCTCTGGGGAGAACCTCAGCAGCTGAGATATCCCTCCTGATTCTCAGCCGCCACAGGCAGGTGAGGGGCCCATTTCACATCTTCACCCCTCCTGCCAGTCTCAGTGTGGCTTCTTTATATGCTTAGTTATAAACCTTCTGTTCAGCTAGACTTCAGATGGTTCTCCAGGTTGATTGTTTTATAATTTCATTGTAATTTTAATGGGTTCCTGGAAGGACACAAGCACAGTTTATCTACTCTGCCATTTTAGCATTTGGTCTTTTACAAAAATCTCTTAAATGCTATCTTCTTCCACTTATTCTTTTCATAAGTAATTCAGTAATTGGTCATATATCAGAAATGAAGCAGTTCATTTGCCTCCATTGTGTTACCAGCAAGATCCCATAGGATTACCTGTTTGCCAAACAACCAAGGACTAGATAAATAAAGTGAGGGTAACTATTACAGAACAGCAGGACAGAAGGACATGACTATGGTTTTCTGTTCTTTATTAAAAATAGATCTTATCTGAAGTATAAAGCTGGCTAAATGTGAAGTTTGAAAATTTTGCCTTATACCTGAAGAGCTTGAATTCCATTTGACATATTGGGAAGTCTTTTCTTTCTTGTTCATCTCATTGAAAACTAGCTTTAAGGAAGAAAAAAACATCACATCTTCCTGGTATTTAATTAGTAAAGTACTGTTCTAACTGGTCATATTTTTTAATTAGTTTGTGTCAAAAGTATACTTAGAGTAAAATTGCCTTGCCAGCATTTACTTTTAAAAATAAAATTGTTCTTATAGTTTAGAAATGTAACAGTATTTAAAAAAATAAATTCTAAAGGGAAAGCAAGCTAGCTGTACTTTTTCTCTCCTCTTATTTTAATATCTGCAATGTGTACAAGGCTTAAATACTAGAAGGCTTTTTTTGTTTGTTTCTTATAATTATCCATGAAATTCAATTAACCTGTTATCAAATGAACAGTTATGTTATCCTAGTCTTTTTCCCCCAACAGCTAGACTTCCTATGAGTTATCCAAGTCAAAGTTTTACCTGAATTTCTTCTAAATTATGTTTTTTAATGAAATATTTATGAAGATATCATGCATCATTTTAAACAAACTATTTATAAAATCAGCAAAATGATTTATAACAATACTTAAAGAATTTAAACATGCAGGTATGCTTAACTCCCTAGCCTAACCCTTGTTTCCCACAACAATTTTGCAGAAATCATCCTTAATCTTTCTGTGTCTGATAAAACTTTGCAAAGCTTGTGAGAGCTCCAATAACACTTTCAGGCATTTTTAAGTTAAAGTCAAAAACCCTTGGGCCGGCTGAGTGGCACAATGGTTAAGAACTGGCTTGGGATGCCAGAGGGCCCCGGTTCGGATCCCACATATGAGGGCCAGTGACACTGCCCTCCACAGCTAAGATGCTGAA
>NW_017732408.1:10815-25545 GCF_001890085.2 Hipposideros armiger | reverse complement strand
GAAGAGCGCAATGATGGTGCCAACTTGGGCCAGTGAAGCAACGTCCTCCACAACTAGACTGAAGAACAAAACGACAGCAACTTGTCTGTTCCCATCCCCCCAATTCCCCAATAAAAATCTTTAAAAACAAACAAACAAAAAAAAACCCTTGTACACTATGTATCTTCTGTTTTTCAGCCTTCTAACAGGAAAGACATGCCTATCTTCTGCTCACTCTTAAAAGATAAAAAGACCTGCTTGCCCTTCCACATTATCCAGATCTTCCCTCTCCTCACTGAAGAAAAAAAAGTTAGAAGGAATAAATAAAACTATGGAAACAATAAAAGATGAGGGAAGGAGAAAGCCTCTAAACAAAAAGGAAAACAAAAAGAAATTATGCAGTAGTATAATGCTGCTGGTGTGCATGGAAAAACCTTATAATGGCCTTTTTCCAATCACCAAGGAGTAATTTTCCCTTTTCAAGAGAGAGACCTTCTTTGCCCTTTGAAACAGTTGATGTTTACTAATCAATTTGTATAGAATGGTCCCTTCGCAACAATTTCAAACAGGATCTGTTACCTCTGCTCTCTGGGTTTAAAGGTACATATCCTTTTCCAAGACAACAATGTCTGTAGAGATAAGCAGAATACAGCAGTGTTCTACAGACAGGGATCAAGTGATGCTTCCACAGCACCTGATGATAGAAAGGATGTTTTGGAAATTGTGATGTTGCTATCTGATGTTGAAATAAGCTTTTTCGTATCATTTAATTTGTAGTTATTGTTACACCAGATGGGAAGACCTTTAAATGACCAAAGAATTACTATCTGCCACACTTATTTGTTTATTGTTATCTCTTATGCACCCTAATTATGGAATATATAAGTGCTGTAAGGAAATCATATTCTGTATGTTTTGTTCATTTCAACCTCAAAATCTGGTCCCTGGCATAGAGCTAGCACTCAATAAACATTTGTGGGCTGAATAAATGATTAAGATTTTTTTTTTCAAATTTTGATAAGGGGACAAAGGACAAAAATGAATTATATTTATCCACTGCTCAAGTTGCTGTTTAATGATGACTAAAAGTGTTTCCTATTGATTTATAAATAATAATGGAAATTTGGATCTTGTTTTTACGGCAGTGTGTTAAAATGGGATTTTCTTCTAGTGGTCTTGTTGCCTTTCTTACCCACGGCTCCTTGTCCTTACCTGTAATATAGTCATTTTTAAATGTTACCTTAGTTCAGTTTTGAGGCCCTGGTTGGAAGCTGGTCAGTTCCCATTCCTTACCAGCCAATGAAGTCCACACTCCCAACTACCTCTCTTATTAGGCACTAACACTCTGTGCCTTAATCACCTCAGGGTCAAGAACCAGACAACTAGAGACAGCCCTTATGCCCAAGGCCCCTGGAAATTATTCAAACCAGCCAATCTTAAACTCAGTTACTGTGCTTCACCCATTCCTTCCCTTAGAAACCACAATAGCTGTGTGTCCACAGTTCCAGTTTCTCCCTCTGCCTCATGACCAGCCTGGGTGCTTCCTCTGAGTGACTCCACATGGCTTGCTGTGTCCTTTCCAGGAAAGTGTGAACATCACAAAACTACTGGTTTCCCTCTCTCCATCTGTGCCTGACCTCACTGTAACTCACCCCAGAAAATATGATTAAGACATTCCCATAGTGGCCAGACCTCCAACTCACTTCTTTCTGTGGGGTCATTCTCCTGCTGCTGGAGCCAACGTTGCCATTCAGATGTGATCTCAAAATGCAGGGGGACTAACACCCCCTATGAGTAGCCCTCAGCCAATGGCTCACTGGAAAAGATGTATAAACACCTCAGCTCCTTTGTGCCCATCTATAAGCTGTGAGGCATATGGTGTATATTGGATCTCAGGCTGTCCCCAATATTAAGCTCCAGTTGCTCACCCTGATAGCTAGATAACCTTTTTTGGTTTTTGGGTTTTTTTGGCTGTCTTTTCCCTATTTAACTTTCCCATTCCCTGACCCATATTTTCTTTTGCCTCCCAAGTAAAGTTCTTGGACCTTGCTTTAGTTTCTTGCAGCTGCCATAACAAATGACCACAACAGAAATGTATTCTTCCACAGTTCTGGAGGCCAGGAATCTAAAATAAAGGTGTCAGTAGGGCCACACTGCCTCTAAAGACTTCAGGGAACCTTCAGTTCAGGGAAGCCTTACTCACCTCTTCAGTTTCTGCTGCCTCTAGGCGATATTCAGCTTGTGGCAGGATAATTCCAAGCTCGGTTTCATCCATCGCATTGCCTTCTCTCCTGTAGTTAAATGTTCTACCCGCCTTTTCTAAGGACACTTGTCCTTGAGTTTTGGGCCCACCTAATTCCTAAATGATCTCATTTCAAAACCCTTAACTTAATTATATTTGCAAAACCCTTTTATTTTTTTCCAAATAAGGGTCACATTGTCAGGTCCTGGGGACATTCTGTGAGGGGCCACCACTTAACCACACTATATAGACCCGAATCCTTGCCTTAGGGTCTGATGCTGGGTAAACTCAAATTTAGACTTCTTTCTCATGCAAAATGAATTGAGATTGTGTCAGAGTAGCTAGGATTCCAAAATTTAAACCCTGGGGTCCAGACCCATCCTTTCTTTTGCTGATGCTATCAAAAGTCCGCTGTCTGTACATGGAAATATTTTCTATTTCTCAGTGCAACCTTGGCTTCTAACCAACTGACATGAGTAATAAAGCAAAATTTTGTTCTTATCTGTGAATTTTTACAGCCCTTGGAATATTTCTATAGTGATGGGAGAAGTGAACCTCATAATTCCCCAAAGAACTTGTTTTTTTCATTCCTCATTTTTCTCCTCTTTTTCCATATACTACTGTTTCTTCTGCTCTGGGTGACCACCATTATCTTATCAAAGCAGTTCATGCCTCCACGTTGAGCTCACCAATCTAATTTTCACAAAACATGCATTAAAGCCCACTTATATGCATATGTTTTTTTCAGGGTGGGGAGACGGTTCAGAGATTTGTAGGGTTTTGAACTACAGATTTCCTTAAATATCATGTCTGTCAATTTCTTTATTTCTTAGATTAAAAAAAGTAAGACCTACAGCACCAAGGAGAACAAGGACCTATCAATTGACAATTCTGCGTAGTGTTATGGATGGGCTAGGCATTCAAGTTTTGATTTGCTACATTCATCTAAACAAATATAAATTTAGAAAACACATGTGATTTCCCCAAAGAGAAATAACTTGTACTGAAAATTAGCCCCTCTTCTCCACCAAAAACTGAGATTTTTTTTTTATCTCAAGGGGTACTTTCTCTAACCTACATGATAGAATCAAGGAGTTTGGTCTAACTATCTTTTCTGCATGGAGTCTTATACGTTGCTTCCTGGGTGGTGGGTACATTTCTCTCTGCTGATAACCCAAAGTGGTCCTACATGATAATCTACCTGAAGCAGCTAATTCCTTTCTGTCCGTCCACTTTTCTCCAGAAGCTATAAAGATTGAAGTTCTGGCTAACTAAACATTCCCTGGACATGAGAGAGGAAAGCTCTTACTCATTAAGCCTTTATAAATGGGACTTTCTTCATAGTTGCTTTGTTTCCCTCTAAGTTTGTAAGTTCTTTCTCTCTCTCTCTCTCTCTCTCTCTCTCTCTCTCTCTCTCTCTCTCTCTCTCATGTTTCACTATCCACAGGCAGTTCCCTGTCAAATCCCTGTTTAATAACCTTAACCCTCTCCCTAAGAACTTCTTTCCACCCTGTTCCAGGAGAAGCCTAACTTCCAGGTTTCTTGCAGCCCTTGAAGAGTCTAGCAACCCTTAGGCTTTAGCTGAATGTACATCAATATTTCCCGCTAATTGGTCATCTCAGGCCCCCAAAGGCTTAATAAGTGCAGATCAAGGTGGGCCCATCAATTTCAGTTCAGTCTTTAGTCTCCTGAATAGGAGTCTCTCATGCTCTAACATAAAATAAAACAGCTCACAGAGATAACCAATTTTTCTCAGGGACAGAACAATCTAATCACATATTGATGGGCGATGTTTCTACTATTGGCTGCCTCCCTTCTCCATGTCCTGAATTATGGAGTGTAAAATCCTTTGGCTTTTTCTTGTCCCTCCTGAGGCATGGCTCTCATCTCTGATGTACCAGTTCTGGTTAAATTATTTTGATGGGAGGTTTCACTTTAATAATTTAGCTTAGTTAAAGCCTCCTATGATGCAGGCAGCATCTAGCCTTATAGATACACCTGATTCACCATATGCAACAAAGTTACTGGGTGAATCTTTCTCACATTTTTATGGTGAATTATCACTACATCTTCCATCATGAAGCACAGACATGCCTTCTACTCCAAAATGTCCCTCCTAATCTGAGACCTCTAGGAGGTGTTCTATAGGCTTAAACAACTTTTTCTTGGAATTAGAGTTGAGGGAAAATGGAGATGAACTCCCAGGTGCTATGCCACCAGCCTAATCAGATGCCTACTTGACTCCCAAAGATTTGGTAGGGTCCCCTGGACTCTGTGCTGCTTCTCCTGGATGGACTCAGATATGTGCTGGCTTCACTCTCACCAGTTCCACTGTGGATAATAATTATTTTTACCCATTTATCTTGGAGCCTGGGGCTGATCTTGAGTGCACATTATATATAATTCTACACTGGTATAGGGCATCTTTCCACCTAATTGGTATTTTGGGCTTGCTGGGAATTCCCCAAGTTCATCAACCAAAGGAGAACATCTGCAGGGAAAAGCAAGTGAAAGCATCATACTCTAATATAACCAAGAAGTTTCAGTTCAGCTGGAGCTCAGGGTCCTGGAGAAGGAAGGGAATGGAGACAGGTGAGAGATGTGGCTGGAGAGGTAGCAGGTGCCAGATCAAGTGCTTAGGGTGCCAAGAAAAGAATTTGAACTTTATGCTTAGGGTGTTTGGGGGTCAATAAAGTGCTTTATGTAGAATACAGATTGACATTTTTGCCCAATATACAGAAGCTTATATAAATCCAGAATCTCTGATCCACTCCTTTTAGGTAGGTTACTTCTCCTTATGAACAATGCAAATGAAGGCCTTACACAAATATCTCTAATTAGTATCACACAAATGCCAATCAGGTTCTTTGTACTCTGGCTTAGTAGGGTGCTATTAAGATGATTGAAAATCAGACCTGTGCATCATGCCAACACTAATCCTGACCTGCTCAATCACGTCATGGCGATCTTCTCTGCTTTTGTCAACTGTCAGCACAACACTGCTGATTATGTGAAGAAAAGGGAGTATTGGAACTCAAACTCTGATGTGGCATAGATTTATTTTTGAAACCCAAGATTGGAACTAAACTGTGTGTTGTATGTGCTGCAAAAAAATGCTGGTAGTAGTTAATATTCATTCAAATATAGTTGTGCTTCGAAAAAATCATGGCCAGAAAATTTATCTGTTACGTACGTGGAAACACATGTCAATTTAACAGCTATTTTGCACTAGACAGAGTATGATGACACACCTGAGAGATTACCATAGTGATCATTTTTATTCTTAGAAACAGGAGGATAAATAATCTGAAAAATGTCCCTCCTCCAAATATATATATATATATAAACATGTACATTATATCACAATAAATATCTATGTACATATGAACACTATTTGTACAATAAACATATATGTATAATATATACATATGTACATTATGAATATGCATGTATAATACATATCTATTATATATTATACACATAACTATATACACACATAATGTAACATAATATGTTGTTTATATATATTTGATTATATGTATTTGTTATATTTGCATGTGTATATATGTATGTTTATATACACATACATACATATATATGTACATATGTACATATATATATGTACATATATATATATATATCAAACTTTTTTGAACCTCAACCTCCTCATGTATAAAATAAGGATTATAATGCCCAAATAAACGATTGGCTCCAAAGATTAAATTAGTTATATAAGTAGTGTGCTTAACACAAGGCCTAGTATATAGAAAGAATATAATTGCAGTGACTTTCCTTTGCAAAACAAAGCATCAAAACCAACTACACAGAGATTTAAACATATACAAAATTATGAATATGTATTATTTTCAATGATTAGTAGAGAAAATTATCAAGAATCATTTATTTTTATGTGGAAGAATATAAATTTATTATCAATAAATCAAGGCATCAAAAAGAATTGAGTTAATTTCTAGTTTTTCTATGTTCTTATATTTCTCATTTAATATTATCTATCAGTATCCAGAATCATCTATTTTATTTTTATTCTCAAAATTTCATTCCAAATATTGCTAGGTCCAGATCTAGATATAGTCATTTATTTTTTAAAAAATCATTAATACACTTTATGCAATTTGATTATTTGCAGATTTACTTTCATTTTGTTTTTGGAATCTAAGTTGGTATACATAAACATTTAATATTCAGGGTCATAAATGATTTATTATTATTACTGGTTTAAAGAAAATTTCAGATTTTTTTGACATTTCTTCCCTCAAGAGTTAAGGTCTATGTTCTCACTCCTTGAACCTGAGTAGTTTCTGTGACTTGACAAAACAATGACAGCAGAAGTGATGTGCCCATTTTCAAGCTCAGGTCTTAAGAAACTATCAGTGTCCACTTCCTCTGTGTTAGAACACTGTCTTCAGGAACCCTGAACCACCATGTTGGTCTGACTATTCTGAGACCACCATGTTGGAGAGGTCACTTGAATGTGCTCCAGCTGACAATCACAGTTGAGTTCAGCCTTCCAGCCATAGGGGTGGCTGGACACCAAACATGTGGGGGACATCACCTTCAACCCTCTATCCAGTCCATCCATAGCTGAAATTGATGAATGGACATCAATGCCACATGGAGCAGAAGAGTTGCCCTGCTGAGCCCTGCCAGCATCCCTGACCCCCAAAACTGTGAGATCTAATAAAATGGGGATTGTTTAAAGCCACTAAGTTTTTAGGGCAATATTTTATATAACAATAGAGGCCCACTCGGCCCACCCGAGGATGTCTGGTTGATCAGGCCAGATGCCCTGCGCCCCCCCCCCCCCGGGACTGCATGGGAGATGAGAAAGAAAGAGACAAAAGTGCTGGGAGCGGGAGGGCGGACTCAGATTGCTGGTAGCCAACTGAGACCTCTTTTATTGGAAAGGCTGTGGTTATACAGGCAGGAAGTTCCTCTTTGTGTAGGGGATTCTAGCNAGAAAGAAAGAAGAGACAAAAGTGCTGGGAACGGGAGGGACTCAGATTGCTGGTAGCCAACTGAGACCTCTTTTATTGGAAAGGCTGTGGTTATACAGGCAGGAAGTTCCTCTTTGTGTAGGGGATTCTAGCAGGGGGCTTTGGCAGGGGGCTTTGGGTGTAGGCACACAGAAACCAGGAACTAGCAATGAGTCCATAATGAAACTGTAAATAAGCCTTGCGGTGGGCTCTGCCGTTGGCTTGCTGTGGGAATGGATACTTTTGGGAGTGTCCAAGCCTTGTGTATGCAGTTACTAAGCAGACTCTCTTATCCAGCCACTCCTTCAGGCTTAGGGTCCTGCATAGAGGTATGTAGCAGTTTGCCACAGCCTCAGTATCCCCAACTGTCCTCAATTGGCTCCCAACAGCCCAAACAATGGATTTACAGACAGGGAAGTAGAATGTGTTTTTCTCCATAGTGGTATTGTTAATATGGATTCAGAGAATGTTGTGGGCTCCAATACACTGTAATGGATGACTAGGCTTCAGAATAAAACTATAAATTTTTAGTAACTACAATAATTTTATAAGTATTTGTTAATCATCTCATACAATAAGATGGGAATATTTCATGTTCCATGTTGATTTAAAATGTGGTTCTTCTCAAAAATATTTATTTTTCAGAAAATTACTATGAATATTTGGCTCAGACCTCTGAAATTTACTGTAAGGCTATAGATTTAAGTTCACATCAATTTTATTTAAATTGTAAGATATTTCTGAAATAACACTCGTTATAACAGATTTAACCTAACACTGTTTTCTGATTATACTATGGTTCAGGTGTGAGTGACAAATTAAGTTTTGTGGAACACCAGGTACTATTTGTGATGCTTCTAATATAATTCTTACACTTAGAAAAATAAATATTAGAAGATAACAAGACAGTATGAGAATTACTTACGTACACTGTGTGTTTAAATATGTACGGGCACTTAAAAACAGTTAAAATAAATGGCAAATGGGCTCCTTGCTTAAACTTCCTCCTTTAACATACGCTCCCAGATCCTGTCAGTTATCCTTTTCTCTCTTTACACTACACATTTCCTCAGTGTGAGGGAAGGACTTACATCTATTCTCATGTTTTTAGCCACAAAACAAATTTGAAACATAAAACATACATTGAGAAGACCCAAATTTATATTTCTAGCTTTGACATTTGTTCTATTTCAGACCCATATTTTCAATTGCATAAAATTATGTTTATTTAGATAACCCTCCAATATCTCCAATCAAACATATCCAAAAAAGTACCTTGTTATGTGAAATTGCATAATCATTCAAATGTATCAAGCTAGAAACTTTAGAATGACTTTTATCTACCTTTTTTCCTCATCTTGTAATTGAACTTCAAGTCCTGTGATTTCTATCTTAAACACTGCTTCTAGTCTTCCTCATATCTCTATTTTCACACAATTTAGACTCTCATTATCTATGTCATGTGTTTATACAGTAATCTCTTTCTCTTTTTTAAGGCAAATTGATTCAATACCTGTTGTTGAAATATTGTCCAAGAGAAAAAAAGTCCAGCAAGAAAATTGTTTTCTTTCAAACTAATGTGAGAAAAAGCTCTGTCCCATCTGAGAAATAGCATACTTCTTCCATTCTGATTAAATTACTGTAGAAATGTTTAAAGTAAAATTTGTATTAAATTATAGTACAAATACCAAAGTGTGCACAAACTATAAGTGTATATAGTTCAGTACATTTTGAAAAAGTGAACACACTTGTGTAAATACCACATGTGTAAAAAGAACATTCTAGAACTGAAAAAGACTCTCATTCTGCCTCCCTAAAGGGAACCACTTATAGCACTTTAATACTATGAATTAGTTTTGCCTGTTTTGAATTTTACATAAATGGAATAATGGTGTGATTCTTTTGTATCTGTCCTCTTTTGTTCAACTATAAAGTTGTTGTGTATTCATATTGTTATGTGTAACAGTAATTTGCTTAGTCTCATTGTTATATGATATTCCATTGTATAGATATAGCACAGCTTATTTATGTAGTCTGCTGTTGATTGACATTGTACTTTTTCAGTTTGGGGCTATTTTAAAGATTGCTAGTACAGACATTTTTATGTGTCTTATGATACAAATATGGATGCAATTGTGTTGAGTATATTCCTTAGGAGTGTATTTGTTTGGTTGTAGGAGCATTGGTTCTTATAAATATTACCAGACACTTTTCCCAAATGGTTATACCAATTTTTATTTCCAGTAGCCATATATGAGGGTGTCCCTAAATTCAAATCTTGGTAGCACTTAGCATTGTTAGTAGTTTCAGTCTTAGCCATTTACTGAGCATATAATTGTATTCATTATGGTTTTAATTTTCTTTTCATGTCAACTAGTGAGTTTGGCTACATTTTCATTTGCTTACTGATAATATGAATACTTCTTTCAGTGAAGTGCCTGTTTAAGCATTTTGAACATTTAAAAAAACTTGTTTGCTTTCTCTAGCTTAGTTTTTGGTAGGAGTTTTTTGTTGTTGTTTCTTTGTTTTTATGCATTTGGTACATGATGTCTTTGTTAGATATTCGTGTGGCAAGTATTTTCTGCTCTATGGCCTGCATTATCACTCTTATAATAAGGTTTTTTAATAAAGATAGACTTTTAATGTTAATGTGGCCCAATTTATCAAGGTTTTTCATTTTGGTTGGTGTGGTTTTAAAAACTTTCTGCATGGAAAATGTTATTTTATAGAATATTTTTAATTTAATTTAATTTTTTAATTTTTTAAAAGATTTTTATTGGGGAATTGGGGGATGGGAACAGCGCTGGGGAATTGTGGGAAGGGGAACAGACAAGTAGCTATCGTTTTGTTCTTCAGTCTAGTTGTGGAGGACGTTGCTTCACTGGCCCAAGTTGGCACCATCATTGCGGTCTTCCCGGGTGAGGCACATCAGTCGTTGGCTTCTGGACAGCTGCTCACTGCAGCTGCTGGCTGCTCACACTGGCTGCTGGCTACACACAGTAGCCTGTGTCAACCAACTGCAGCAGGGGCTGCAGCCTACGCCGTCGCCAGTGACTCATAGCATCCCAGCTCCAGGTTGAGCTGTTGTTCAGCATTTTAGCTGTAAAGGGCAGTGTCACTGGCCCTCATATATGGGATCTGAACTGGGGCCCTCTGGCATCCCAAGCCAGCTCTTAACCAACACGCCACTCAGCCGGCCCAGAATATTTTTAATTTTATATTTAACTTTTTGATCTTTCATTCATCTGGAATTAATTTTTGTTCAAGGAGTAAGTTATGGATGAAAAATTTATGTTTTTCCATATCGATAGATACCCAATGGTTTCATTTATTAAAAGAACCATCTTTTCTTCACTGCAGTATAGTGATATCTCTTTATAAATCAAGTGATATTGTATGTGTGGGTCAGTTTTTAGAATCTCTATTAAATTGTACTGGACTATTCAGGTATCCTAATGATAATACCATGCTGCCTGAGTTATTATAGCTTTATAATGAGTCTTGAGAGTAAGACTTCTAACTTTGTTCTGCTTTTTCCAAATTATCTTGGCTCTTCTTGAACTTTAGCATTTGTACACAAATAGTAGAATAGGCTCACCAAATCTCACAAAACTTCATGGATTTTGATTGCTTTGAATTTATAGTTCAATTTAGGAAGAATAGTGATTTTTAAAATACTGAGTCTTCCAGTCTATGAATATGGCACATCCTTCATTTATTTAGGTATTTTTCATTTTCTCTTAATGTTTTGTACCATACATGACCAAAGTAAGTTCTTATTTTGTCATATAATACTCTTTATAATATGGTGTTAAAGATCTTTTCTGCCCACTTTATTTCCTGCCACTTCCCACCACCCATGTATTTTTCCAAATTCTTTAAACTTCCTAATATGTCTACAATATAAAAGGCTATTTATAAATGCCTTCCTTTTAGATGTACTTTTTTCCCTCTTTTTAAAAAATTTTCTTCTCTTGCATGCCTTTTAATTTCCTAGCAATAGTTTAAAACAAAGCTCATCTCTCATCATCTCTGTTAAATCTCCCCTTGCAAAGTAAATTGCATTCCCCTACATGCATTGATAACGCTTTTTCATATCACTATATTTAATGCATATCACTGTTTCTTTTACTAACTTTCAACTATTATTTGTTGACTGAGTAAATATGTCCCTGTTAGCTAACCCTAGTCAATTCATGTACCTAGACACACTAAAATGGAGAGAACTCCACATGCCCTTCATGTTTCAGGGAGTCTTGAGGTTACCTGGTACCCAAAATAAGTTAAGAAAATAGATAACAAATATACCTTAAAATTCAACTTTAAAAAAAAAAAACCTGAAAAGTTTCTATTGCCGTGTTTCTAAGCTTCTAATAGTTTAGGTTGGCAACACTGAGTGTGTGTTCCACAGACCAACTACATCAGAGTCATGTGTGATGATATATCAGACCCCTTCACCCTGGGCACCTGAACCCAGACCTCCTGAATTGGAAAAAGTGGGCTGAGAGTTTGCGTTTATGATAAATGTTTGAAATGATGCTTATGGTCATTCATTTTTGGTATTCTTGGAAGATTACATGGCCTTCTGGTCATTCTTTCAAATGGCAGCCCTGGAACTTCAAGCAGTTATTCTTAGGGGATTATGGCCTTAGGATCTCCCCCAACTGCCATTCCTTCTGAGAGGATGTGAAATATTCTAAGACTAAGCTTCCAGAATTAGAGCAGTCTGAAGGCTTTACTAGTAGGTGGTTTCAGTTGAAAACAGAGTGCATATAAGACTCTATCAGAGATCAGGATAAGGGGAGGCCTGAAGGAAACAAGGTCTCTACTAATACTGTGGAAATCCTCCACATTGGATGCCCACTCAGGTCAAAGGGTGGTTCTCTGGCTCTAATTCATCCTATTTTAACTATTATGTTTCCACTTGTAGTGGCACGGACATGGTCAGAAATGGGCATTGACAGTTATATTTCCATTGCAAGAAAAGGTAAAGAGCAGCCTCTGAGCATCAGGGCTGGCCCTCTGTGCTGGCCCATATAAAAGCAGAGGAAGCAGCGAGTGAATGACTTCCCGATCCAGGGTAGAGTGACCATCAGGATTGTGTAACATACTGAGGTATAGAAACTTTTGTCCTGCTTTTTGTTTTTATTTTTTCAAATCTAGGGTGAGAAGACCCATTTCTTGTCCTCTTTCACCTCAGCAATATGAGTCCTTCTATTGGGCCCCAGAGCTTTGTAACTAGAAAGGCTCCTTGTTGTCTGGCGCATCCAATGAGTTCATGGCAAAGAAGCTCAGTCTGTGACTCTAGAATGCTGATCTGCAGGGAAATGGTGAGAACCAGTTGACTTACATGTAAACAAAGTCAGAACAAAGTAAAAGCACTCCATAAACCTAAGTCGAATAAAAAAAGAATAATATTTATGCTTCACTTAATTTTAATGAGGATGCTATTATATTTCTTCATTATAAATATCACCCCACTCTCTTTTTAGCTTCACTGACGTTTAGATGTTCATAGATAGATGTCTAACAACAAGGAAGGAGAAAACTGCTGAATTTAGAATCACAGTGTTCAAATTATCTGGAGAGTGTAGTCCCTGGGACATATGCTGAGATATAAGGGCTGATCCATTTCCAGATGGAGTTCTCGCACCACAATCACAGAAGGACTGTGAATTCCATTTCACAACTCACAAAACCTCATTTTAAATCCAGCTGCCTGAGGATCCCGATTCAAATCAGATTTACAAGAGGGCCAACAAAGATCACGCAATAAAATGCTTGTAGGCAAAGACTATGTAAGGAAATCCATAAACAATCCTGGTACTAAAGACTACTCTAATTATTATCAAGTCATATTACTCAGTAACACTAGAGTGATGCTTCCATTGCTAATAGAAATATACTGAGGAAAACAGTGATGATTCTCTGTTAGAGACAGGTTAGACCGATGTTATTTTGTTGTATAATACTCTTTATAATATGGTGTCAAAGATCTTTTCTGCCCACTTCCCAACACCCATCTATTTTTCCAAATTCTTTGAACTCCCTAATACGTCTACAATATAAAAGGCTAATTATTAACTTCCTCCTTTTACATTTTTTCCTCTTTCTCAAAAATTTTCTTTTCTTACATGCCTTGCAGTTTTCTAGCAACAGTTTAATACAAAGCTCACCTCTTATCATCTCTGTTAAATCTCCCCTTGCAAAGTAAATTACATTTCCCTAAATGCATTGTTAAAACTTTTTCATATCACTGTTTCTTCTAGTAACTTTCATTATCTGCTGACTGAGTGGATGTGTCCCTATTAGGTAATGTCAAGGTGTCAAGAAAAGATGTAAATCCCCTGAAAGTTTTCTGACATTCTGTGCATGATTGAACTTTAGAAAAATGGTGATGGCATAAGTAATATGGACCTCATACTTCCCTATAATATTAAAAAGATTCCTTTGGAATTGGCAGACACTAAATCGTGAGCATGAAGGTATGTTTACCTAAAGCCAACTGCATGGCTCAAAAATCCCTAAAATGTAACATATCAATACGGGTGAGAGACCCTGATGCTCATGAAGACATGAATTGCCCAAGGCCAATTCCAGAACCAAACTTGCTTACGTGGGATAATATTAATATTCACTCATCGTAGACTCTTATTTCTCAAACTATTGTGAAAGCAAATATGTCAGAGAAACTAGAGGCAATTCTCTGATCACTGACACAATATTCATCATTGTAAAGGTGTGATAGAACTTGAAATTAATTTTGTTAATTCCATATGTGAACAAAGATGAAGAGTCTAACATGAGTCCCAGCTGTAGTGCTTTGGAATATAAAACTGCGTAATGGATCATTTGACACCTAATGTTCATCATAATCATTACATCACTGGCATGGTGTAGACAGCTCTGAACTCTGGTGGCACATGCTGGGGAACTTTAAAAAATACTGACCTTTCCTCTATTTGGCATTCTTACTTAATAGGTCTGGGGTGTGCCTTGGACATCAGCACTTTTTTAAAGCTCCTTCAGGTGATTTGAATGTACTACCAAGGCTGCAAACCACTAACCCATTAGCATAGGCCATTATTTCTCAACTTTGACTACTTATTAAAATTACTGAAGAAACTTTTTAAAATTCCCAATTTACCCTGGGCCCCATCCCAGACCAACTAAATCAGAAGTGGTGGCACTTCTGGATATAGGTACTTTTTAAGGTTTACCCAGGTCATTCTGTTTTGCAACCAGGATTAAGAATTACTAGTAGAAGTTTAGATTTCTCACAAAGCAGGTTAAATGCACTTTAGTAGTTTTCTAATTTACAAGCAATGTAGTAAATTATGACCTATAAGAACACTTTCTTGGGCCGGCCGAGTGGCGCGATGGTTAAGAACTCGCTTGGGACACCAGAGGGCCCCGGTTCGGATCCCACATATGAGGGCCAGAGACACTGCCCTCTACAGCTGAGATGCTGGGCAGCAGCTCAACCTGGAGCTGGGCTGCCTTGAGTCGCCGGCG
>NW_017732408.1:0-5475 GCF_001890085.2 Hipposideros armiger | reverse complement strand
ACAAGATAATTTTGTATAGGAACGTTTACATGGTAGATGGATTATAAAAATGGCTCTAAATTTCCACTGCTCTTTGTATCCAAACCCTTTGCAATATGACTTGCATCTCTTCCCAGCAATAGGTGGGGTTAATTTCTCCACCCTTGAATATGTGGTGACCCTCTGACTGGTGTTGGCTGAAAGAATGCAGCAGAAGTCTACCAGTCCAAGAATCCTTAAACAATTTCATTTGTTTTCTTGGAAAACTGCCCCCATCATGAGACCAAACAGAACACACGGACTACAGCTGGATGAGTCCAGTGGTCCCAACTGCATACAAAGATATATGAGAGAACCACAAGGTTGCCACAGGGATATGAAAGACAGTTTGGGGAATATAATCAATAATGTAAAAATTTTGTAGGGTATCCGGTGGACACTTGTCTTGTTAGGGAGACCACTTCATGGATGGTGTAGATGCCTGACCACTGCAGTGTACACCTGAAGCTGAAGCTGAATAATACTGCATGTCAACTATAATTTAATATATATATATATATATATATATATATATATATATATATATATATATATATATATATATAGTCACAGGATGTGGAGTGTAGCATAGGGAATTGCCAAGAGCCGGCTCGACAGCCATGGCCCCTGGATGCGCAGGCCAGGAATGCACCGAACGGTCCCTGAGCAGGATTGATCGGTGCGAGGAAATGAGAAATGAAAGAATGGCATAGACACCAAAGTTGGGATTAGGTGGGTCACTGACTGCGGATGGCAATCAGGACAAATTTTATTAAAAGGCATGGTGCTTATATAGAGAGCAAGTTCCCCTTTTACCAGAACTAAATCTTATCTAAGCATAGGGGTTTTGTTAGGGGGGTTTTGGGGGAAGGAGGAACCAATGTTCCCGACTTAGGAGTTTGTAGGTGAGATAATGTCTTGGCAACAGGTTACATGATCACATAGCATAAACTAATAATATATTTTAAGCAAAGTGAAACTTAAGGCAAATAGCAACTGTCGGCAAGTCCATGATGGAAAAGTCCCAAAGTTCATAAGTCCATGGACAGTGACATCTGAGGGTCTGGTGGTTGTGGTTTAGGAGCTTCTGCTTTTCCAAGGCACAAGAGGTGAGCTGGGCGTTGTTGGGTTACTGATTTTAGCAGTTCCCTTNAATATATAATATATATCATATATATCACATGTATCATATATTATATATATGAAAGATTATATATTATATATATATATATATATAATATATATATATATATATATATATATTCTTTACTATGGGTTGGAACACAGAAGATATAAAAGAAAGAGGCATATTCTTCCCTTCAAGAAATGATGAAGTGGTTGCATTGAATTTATTTCCATCAGAATTCCAATATCAGAAAAATATCAGCAGAAAAGGCGCTGAAGGTTCTCCCCCCCCCCCCCAATTTGTAAAACTGAGAGCAATGATTCTCATCTCAGGTTCTGTGAGTAGAAAATCTCTCCTCCAGAAGATACTGTCATTCATTGTTCAAATCCCAATGTGCTTGAAAAATGCTGATGTACTACATATTTTTTTTCTTTTCCAAAGGAGTTGGTTATGAAACTTCTAGAAATAAAATATGAAACAAAAGAGTTAATTTATAATTTCTCTTTTGGAGCATTTCATGCAAATCTTGGCAGATTGGTGACTGACTCCATTTGAAAATCTCAAAAATTGAAAGTCAGTGATTCTTAGTTGTGTGGAATCATTATGTTCAAGGATTGTGTCACTGTATTAGAAAAAGCCAAGTAGGTTTTGAACAAATGAAAGAACGAATAAAAGACCTTGTATTTTAATTGTAAGTACCAAACATATCAGTAGGTATTTTTATTATTTTTTTTCTTTTAAAGATTTTATTGGGGAATTTGGGAAGGGGAACGGACAAGTTGCTGTCCATTTTTTTGTTCTTCAGTCTAGTTGTGGAGGATGTCGCTTCACTGGCCCATGTCGGTATTATCATTGTGCTCTTCCCAGGTGAGACAGTTGCTTGCCAGTCATTGGACTGCCGCTCACGGTGGCTCACGAAAGCTCATGCCCACTGCCGGCCAGCCCCACTGCAGCCTACACTGTCGCCGGCAACTCACAGCAGCCCAGCTCCAGGTCAAGCTGTTGTTCACCATTTTAGCTGTAGAGGGCACAGTGTCACTGGCCCTCATGTGGGATCCGAACCAGGGCCCTGCTGCTCAGAGCTGGCATCACAAGCCAACCCTTAACCAAGGCGCCACTCAGCCGGCCCTCAGTAGGTGTTTTTACAATCTTTTTTCCATATCATATAATACTGATAGCATGTCTATGATTCAGAAATTTATCACATATATTTTTAAAATGAGGAAACAGAAGGCCATAGAAGTTAAGGAATTTTCTCAAAATCACGCAATGACAAGCATCACAGATTGGTTTGATCTCAGGTCATTTGTTCCTTGAAGGGCCAATTTTCATGAATATCTCTTTAAAACAATTTTCCTTCAGTCAGAAATATAATTTGTATTGCCTTCTCTCTCTACATAAGCAACAGTCAGTATTCTACACCTTTGTTCAATGGTCGTTTATGCACAATATGGTGATTATTAGCCAGAACTCAGGGGTTTTCCAGTTTCTGTTTGATCTTTGTAAAAATGTGTCACTTAAAATCTTTGTCTTAGTAGGTACAGGAGGGAAATAAGACAGATTTTTATGTTGGTGATTTAGTGCCTTTTTAGGACCCAACATCATTGGGAAAATCAAGTTCCATTGTAAAATACTATAAATAGAAAAAGATCAACTTTTTAGGGTCATTTACTAGTTCCTCCTAAAAGCAGTACTCAGAAATAAATTCAGTTAATCAAGGCATCAATTAAGTGGATAGTATTGCATTGAGGGCAGAAGCCAAGTGTTTAATTTTCTAAATCCTCAGTATATAGCAACATGCCTTCCATGTAGCAGGCAGTTGGCAAAGGTTTGTGGCAATGATACTGATGAAGATTTGAAGGTTTATATCACTTGCTCGTACCACCTCTGTTTCTCTTATTCTGTTTATTGTTTGTTTGTGTTTGTTTTTTTTTGCTTTGTTTTGTTTTTAATCTCAGACCTGTGCATGTGCAACAGATGCAACATTATGGAAGGGAAGAAAAAGTTCTTGTTGAAGACTGTTACCTTGGAGAGAAAATTTCATTGTTTTGAAGGGCCTTATATTCAGAGGCTTTAAAAGGAGTCCTTCTGTGTCTGAGTAAAAGATAAAGGAGCTCACCTGAGAATAGCTGTGCATTTTTAGAAAATGTCTCTTTTACTCATCCCTTTCCATCCCCACAATATTAGTTTCCTGTTGTTGCTATAATGAATTACCACAAACAGTTGTATAAACAACCTGAATTATTACCCTACAGTCTGGGGGTCAGAAGTCTAAATGCATCTCACTGGGCTAAAATCCAGATGTTGGCAGGGCTGTATTCTTTTCTGGAGACTACAGTGCCAAATCCATTTTCTTGCATTTTCTAGCCTCTAGAGAGTGTCTGAATTCTTTGGCTAGTGGCTCTTCCTCCATCTTCACAGACACCAAAATCACATGTCCTTGGTCCTTTCTTTATTCTCACATATCTTTTGACCACAGCCAACAGAGAAGATGAGGTTGGGCTCACCTGAGTAATTCAGGCATTATTTTGCCTACCATACTCACTTCTCTGTCTTCTCTCTTTTCAGTCTTTTAATATTTGCTGTGATGCTATGGGGAAGACTAGACAGTTTCTGCCGCCAAAAGTGGCATTATTGGTAAAATGAATTCTGAGAAGCCTAAGTATCTCTTTAATGATCTAGAGTTTGGGAATTTGAAGAGTAAAAGTCCCAAAGATAGTGTAGTTGTAACTACCAAGTAGAGAACAGATTACAAGAGAAAGAAGATGACCACAGTGCTTCTGAGCAATGGGCATGGGCCATAAGGCTCCTGGAAGGGAGGACACAAGAGTAAAATCTTCTCTAATGCATTCTCTCAAGGATGCATTCTGAGACTGGACAAAGAGTAGTCCACTCTCCTTTGCAACAGTGATTATCCCAGGGTGGTCCTCAACAATTCAAATCTTTGACAAGACTTCTAGCCAAAAACTAAACTGTAATGGAAAGAGATTTGGAATAAACAGAGACCAAATATCTTTTTTTCTCCCTCAAGTTAATCTTCTTTTTTAACCACCTCTGTAAAATTACAAGGGCCCACTTGTGCTATGCAGTATTTGCCAATAAAACACATGCATTCTGAGAGAGGAGGAATAGAGTTAAATGAATATGAAATGAGTCCCTACTAGGTGTTAGATTCTCCGTGTCTTTTATTTCTTTTAATTTTGTTATGAGTTAAGTATTGGTAGACCTCTACTTTGTAGGGAACAAAACCAAAGCTTAGTAATGTATTTGAGAAGGAGCAGTGAGAGATTTGAATCTAATTACTTTGTGTCCAAAACCCTGCTCTTTCCTCTGCCTGACTCAGCAGCAAAGCAAATTTTAGCTGAAAATTTGTGATACAGATTGATGTTAAGAGGAAGGCAACAATAAATAGTTGCTAATTTTTTTAACTTACTGCTTTTGTTAAAATTTTAAAATAGTATTTAGACAGACAACATACTCAATAAATTGTAGCTATTATAATGTTTATAATTGATTAAATTTACAATGGAAGCCATTCTTTCTACTCATTAGAAAAGCTGCTGCAGTATATACAGTATACACTAGTCTATTTTTCATTCAGCTTATCAGTGGAGCAACTATTCTATAAAGTGCTGCAAATTAGTCTTAAAGGAGGCACAAACTAAAAAGGGCATGATTTTTTACCTCAAGAACTATGTGATATATCAGATGATCACATACTTAAACAAAAAGCTAAAACAGAAGGTAAAATATGGTAAATATCATTAGGGTGGTGATATGAAGTGCTACGGAAATATTTTAGCAAGGCACTCAGGTTTCATTTAAAGTATTTGCTAAGTTATAGGTGTGACATACTTGCACGATTTGGCAAAAATAACAATAAAGGAAATGGAGATAGGCATAGACAGAGGCTAGAGGAGACAGATAAAAATGGCTGATTGCTCATGACTCATTGGGGCATTGACTAGAGTGCTCAGAAGAATCTCTCCTCAGGGAAATAATTAACTATACACTGAATCTGGCCTCGTCACACGTAACAAATCTTAAAAGCAAGACCTTAAAGAATAAAATTGTTTCCGAGTATTTAGCTGCATCATATAACAAAGCTCAGGAACATATAGAAATACAGCACTATCCAGGGCCCACAAGTTAAAACTAACAATGTCTGACATTCAATAAAAAAATTTCCAGGCTTGCAAAGGGACAGAAAAACATGTCCCATAATAAGAGGTAAATCAATCAACCAACACCAACCTATAACTGTCACAGCTGTTAAAATTAGAAGACAAGAACATGAAAGTAGTTACTATAACTAGATTCTATATGTTCAA
>NW_017732407.1:532941-534880 GCF_001890085.2 Hipposideros armiger | reverse complement strand
TATATATATATATATATATATATATATATATATATATATATATATATATATATATGAAGTAAAGCACAGCATAGGGAATACAGTTGATGGTATTGTAATAGCTATGTTTGGTGTCTGAGGTAGTGGACTTGGGGGGATTATCACTTTGTGAGGGGTGTAAATGTCTAATCTCTATTTTTGTTTTTACACCTGAAACTATTAAACAAAGATTACATCAAAAAAAAAATAAAAATAAATAAAATGTAATAAAATAATCCAGTCTGAGTGAGATTATTGTTTTGGAAACCATGCTAAAGCAAACCCTTGAATAGCTCTTAACATTCCACTCTAAAGAAATTAATAGTTCAATGCACCATTCCAGCCTCATTTAGTAATATTTATTTCAGGATATTAATGAATATTTAATTTTAGTTCTATTTACTAGTACAGTAAAATCTGAGGTGATAAAAATAAGTGATATGATTACTAAAGCCCGAATGAAATGTTGCAGTTAAAAATGGAGATTGTATAATAATTGAGGGGTAAGGTCTTAGTAGGCTAGTTAACACTGCCTACGGAGAAGCCAATTAGCAAATTAGACAGTGGGTTTAGTTTTCCAAAGAGCATTGTGAACTTTTGTAAGCAGCTTCATTTTCAGTTACAGGAAGATGTCTCAGCTGGAGTAAAGTAAGTGCCCAGTGTTTTCTGTCTGTTTAGGTTGGATTCCCAGTGTTGCCTGTTACTATCTGGGCGACCTTTGGCAGGGTACAAAAATCAATCCCCCATCTCTGTTTTCTAGCAAATGAAAAGGATGATAACATTATCTATCACATCGAGTTACCATGAGGATGAGGCGCGCTATCCATAGCAAGCCCTGACCCCCTGTTTGGCACATAGTGAACACTCAGAAGCATTAGCAATTGTTACTGTCATGGTAATCGGTGATCACATATTTGCAAGGCAGTGGCAGTTAGAAGAGAGGAGAAATATGCTGTAAAAGATTATTCAGTTTGTCAAAAAACTCAAGAGTGCTCTTATAAATNGTAATATTTTTACTGATATATTTCCTTGGGCAAGGAAAACAAACAAAAGAAAAAATAAACAAATGGAACTACATCAAACTAAAATGTTTTTGTACAACAAAGGAAACCATCCACAAAACGAAAAGACATCCTACTGAATTAGAAAAGATATTTGCCAATGATACATCTGATAAGGGCTTAATATCCAAAATTTATTTTTTTAAAAAGCAAAACAAAACAAAAACAAAAACAAAAAAACTCATACAACTCAACAGCAAAAATGCAAACAATCCAATTAAAAAATGGGCAGAGGGCCTGAATAGACATTTCTCCAAAAAGGATATACAGATGGCCAATAAAGATTCGATTTTCTTAAAATGAATGATCCTTATTTTCTGTTATTTGATTATATAAATTTCAAACTGGTTTCCCCATCTAAGAATTACTTTCAGATTCTATTATTTACAGGTATCTGCAAACTTCAATAATGATACATGATATAATCTATCAACTGGCAAATTTATTGTTTGGAGTAATCATAACGACTCTGGAAATTACAACTCATTCCTTTTGTCGAAGAAATGAGCCTCCTGGGGTCATTGACATTGGCCTCAATTTCTTTTTAGTATAAGGTCTTTATTTGCCACTTGCCATGAATTTTGATACTGGATGGTCTATTCATTCCCTGCTTTTTGGATCAGCATTGAAAACTACAGTCTGAAGATAAAATCCATCCCATGACTAGATTTTGCACTGTATACAGGCTAAGAATGTTGGTTCTTTTTTTTTTAACATGGTTTAAATGGTTACAAAAAATTTAAAGTAATGTGGTCGGTCATATAAAAATTATATGAAATTCAAATTTCAGTGCCTATAAATGAAGTGCTGTTGAAACATTGTCGGGTTTATTTGTTACTCTACCTTCTTTGGCTGTTTTA
>NW_017732407.1:529097-530721 GCF_001890085.2 Hipposideros armiger | reverse complement strand
CTTTATTCTAATTTAAGTGGATGATAACAACTTCCATCTATATGTATGTGTGTGTGTATATGAAGAAAAGTTTTTTCTTTTAGAGTCATTACTAAAATTTGCAAATGGAAACTTAGTCAATAAGCACCCATGTCCTTATACCATGACCTGTAAATTCCAGGTCTGTTTCCATCGAAGAGACACCTGGATGCCTCCCCTGCCCTGCTGTGCTGTTCCCTCCTAAGGGTGTGTTGCTAAGGCAGCTCTCATGCCTGACTTCAGTCCACATGTATGACAGGGCATTTCTGTTTAAGAATCTGAGGAATGTAAATGTCTAATACATTGTTTTGTACACCTGAAACTCATAAAAATGGAATGAATGAATAAATAAATTAATTAATTAAAAAAAGAGTCTGAGGACATAAGGCTTAGGATAAAGAGGAAACACTGGAAAACTTTATATACAAGTAGGCTGCTATATATGAAGAGCTAGTTTATAAGCGCAAGTGATAACACCTTGGTTAGAACACATGTTGCTGCCCATCATCACCACAGCAATTGCCACTTGATCTCCGATTCATGGCACTATTGCAGTGACAGATCCAGATAGTCACCTTGTTTTTTTGGAAAACATAAATGGTTGCTTTCTATTATGTCTAAGCAGAAGAAGTTATTGGGACCATGACATGTCCTGTCATCTGCTTCTTACTATCAGAGGTTAAGGTTAGTGTCCTGGGGAATATGTGTGAGAAACCACAGCAAGATCAGTCTGCATCTTCCTAGGGTCTCAACATACAGGCAGCAAATACTGACTTTGTGTTAGGCTAGGTTTGGGGCACACAGTGATAAATAAGATAAGCTAGTCTTTCATGTCAAGGAGCTTAATCATCTGACTAAAAAAATAGTTTTATATTAAAACAAACACTGGCAGATATGCTATGGCATAGAATGGACTTTTTGATTTAAAAAGTTTCTGATTAAAAAGAAAAAAAAGGAAGTGCAATTAAACTCTCCCTGGTGGACCCGTCCATGCCCTTCTGCCACAGGAATACCTCAGTGGGAAAAAGCTGAAAAGAAGATGTTTACTGAGTTGTAAGTACTTGATGATACACTTTGAAAACAAGATCATGTGTAACTGCATTTTAAATGTTATCACTAGACGAATGCTTTGCCTCTACATATCATTATCATTAAATATTTCCTCCCAAATCAAAGGCAGTTACCCTCTTTTAGGTACAGGAATGGCTCTAGTCTCCATTCCCATAATCATCTTCAAATGTTTTTACTCCCTCTCTCTCACTTATCTGGGATCTCAATGAATTCCAGTCCTCCAGAGTCATGATTGTTTTGCAGAGTCTGGGCTTTTGTTTGAGCATCTCCTATAACAATTGCATTTCTGCCTTCCCTCCCTCACCCCTGAACTTAGCAGCTCAAAAGCCAATGATAATTCACACCCACTAGCCTCCCAGGTTTCCTAACCCCAGGACCTCACTTGGCAGAGGTGTGGAAGCCCATGTTCCTGGGTGGGAGTGGCCTTCTGAGGTGCTGCTGTTCAGGCCTGCAGGCAGGCACCTGGGGATGGGCTAGAATGTCCCACCAATCAGGTGGACTTGAACTTCATTCTGAAGAACTGAGATTAAAGGGT
>NW_017732407.1:524727-527362 GCF_001890085.2 Hipposideros armiger | reverse complement strand
CAGAATGGAATATGCTTTCATTCGTGGCATTATATACAATGCATTTGTCCTGGGGAGGACTTTTCTTTCTGGCCTACAGATTGCCATCTTCTTGCTGTATTCTTAAATGACTAAAGAGAGAGAGGGAGAGGGAGAGAGAGAGGGAGAGGGGGAAGGGGAAGGGGAGCGAGCGGGAAAGGGACAGAGAGAGAGAGCGAGAGCGAGCTCTCAGGTGTCTCTTCTGATAAGGATAATAATGCTATTAGATCAGAGCTCTACCTTATGACCTCATTTAACTTTAATTACAACCATAAAGGTCCTATCTCCAAGTACAGTCACATTGGGGGTTGACGCTTCAATAATATATGAATTTGGGGGAAACAGAATCATTCAGCTCATACTCGTTACACAGTATTATTATAGCATAACCTTATATTCACATGTTACTAAAGATTGTCCCAGCGCTTTGCATCAATTTTCTCCTAAACCAGCACAAAAAAAATCAGGAAAATAAAAGAAGAACGTATTCTGGTGTGGGCATTCAAAACAGCCTCTCTTATTTATGTGGCCATTTTAATTTTTATACAATTTTCTATATTTTATACCAACAAAAATACTTCTGCCAGTAGAAAATGTTTCATATTAGGTAAAATGACCAAATTCATTACATTTGGAAGCATGTAAATTTTTTTTACTGTTCAAAAAATCAAACTTCTTTCATTTTCTGTCTTTCGTGTTTGTGTGCGTGTATGTGTGTGTTTGCAATGTGAGGTGGCAGATACTTTTTTTTTTAAAGTCTTCCTGTTGCGTACAGTCTCATGAATATAGAAATGCAACAGGTTGATAATCAAAATCAAATAATGGGACAAAAAACATAGAGACAATATCAATTTATTATATAGTCTGAGATGATTTTTGCCTTAGTATACGAGTATATCCCTACTCTAAGACACACTGGGAAGTCTTTTTCTCTTTTGGTTTTAGGAGTGGGTAATATATTGGCATTTGTATTTTTTAAAATGTTAACATCTATTAACTAGGATGCTATTTAACAGTTAAAATTGTGTGTTCCCATCACAGATTGTCTCCTTTGTACAGGAATGGATCTCAATATGATGAAGCACATTGTGCAGACATGCCATCAAAAATAGGAACAGCAACCCCAGAATGCAAGAGTTCGGGAACACTTACACTTGATGAGGGAGGGGCAGGGAAAGGCACAAGAAAGGACCCTGGAAGTTCATGTTCTCAGAAACAATTCTGTGGCTTCTCAAAGTGGCACACATTAGTAGCCAAAATCATGAGGTTGATTGATTTGACTGAGAAATCAACCTGGATTTGTGGGAAGGGCTGCTTCTCAGGGCAGGACCTCTCAGTATTCGTGTGCATTTCTAGCCCAGGGCTCCAAGTGAAGTCAGTACTCTTAGGGCTACACTAATCCTAAGAAGAAATCTTCATTTTTTTTGTTTTTGTGGTTTCATATAAAGGTGCTGTGGAGGAATAGTAGGGGCTCTGAATCCATGGGTAATCCTGGAGTAGCATCAAAAGTCTGTTGTAAAGGTAAGAAGTTGCAAAGTTGCAATGCAGTCCTGGTGACACCCCCTGAACATAGTTTGAAAAGTACTGATGTATTTGAACAAGTATAACTTGATCTGATTCATTCACAACCCTCTAAAGTGTGGGCATTTCCTTGTTGCAAAACAATGAAGAAGCTCAACTCCCTGGACCCCCTGCCTACGTATTCTCTCCTGCTTCAGCTGCCCTGAGTAGAGGCTTTGGGGTGAACTTCCACCCAAGACCTTGCAACTCGGCCATTTTTACTAATCAAAACTCTGCAACAGCTTTCCTACAAATTGGAGAAGGATGTGCTTCCAGCCTTAGACTTCTGTTGTTGACCTGGACAAAATTTATTCACAGTTCTTGTTAATTTACTTGTAAAGTAGATACCCTTTGTACCTGAGGCACTATAAGAATCAAATACTTCATTTTGAAAAGGCTCCAAGAAAAGCAGTCTTTCTGTCAGATGTGTATATGTCTTAAATTAGTTTTGACAAACTATGATGGTTATAGTCTTGAGCTTTTAGACTTATTTCCAAATAAAAATACCTTAAAGTTTAGTTAAGAATGCAGGAGAAGTCATTTTCTTACTTTCCTTGCCAAAATTTCCATTCTCTACCTCCTGAGATATTACATTTATTGTAACATTTATATGTTAAAGGACTCAAATGGTTTTAAAGTAAGTAAATTTATGTCTGTCATTAAGAAAATACTTTTATATAAATATTAATTAAGAAACCCCCCAGAACTTAGAAATGCATTTAGCTTTGAAAATGGTTATAACCAACACATAACTGACTAGGCTAAATTGTCTGTAGGAATAGCCAAGATTGTCAGTAAATGGATGGCTGAGGAGATTTGGGGGCGTCTATTTTAATGATTCCCAGTGGCTTGACATTTATTTTCTCACATCAAAATCCACAGCAGGTGTTCCAGATGGAGTCATCTTTTACTTGGACCCAGACTCCTTCCATCTTGTGGCACTATCTTGTCAAGAATGTTAGACTCTCCTCCAGCCAATAGATCAGGAAGGAAACCGCAGGAAAAGCATACCTGGTTCTTAATCACTTTGCCTAGAAAGTGTCACTTATCGCTTCTG
>NW_017732407.1:519384-523327 GCF_001890085.2 Hipposideros armiger | reverse complement strand
TACATTGAATTTCTCCTTCATTTCTGGATGCATCACACCAGAATTTTATCATGTATGGTTTTTCAGCAATAAAAAAAGACAAGAAAAGAAACAGCAAAGAAACTTTCTTCAATCTTAATTACCTCTGCAAATCGTACTCTCTCATGTCTCCCATTCATACTAAGAATTCTTGAAGGTGTTATCTGTATTTTCTGTCTCAATTACTTGCACTCACACAATGTTATTTTTTCTTGCAATAAATCACTGAATGCTCACGCAGGATATCAATGCCTACATGCTGCACAATATGGACACTTTTCAGCTATCTTGCTTGACTTCCTGGAAGCATTTGATATTGTTGGAATCCTTCCCTCATGAACCTCTATTTTCTTGCTTCCCCTGGTACAACTCTCTCGTGATTTGTTTCCTTCCCTCCTGTTCTCTTATTATTTTCCTTGGCATGTTCCTTTTGCTATACTTCCACTTTAAATATTGGTGACCTTCAAGGCACAAATTTATTCTTTTTCTCCACCTCACCATTAAAGGTTTATTAAGTGAATCCAGGAAACTCTTGGTAAATTTATCTACTTCCAAAGCTTAAAAAAAACCAAAAAACAACATTTTTAAGTTGATGAGTCACAAATCTACTTGTCCAGCACAGATCTCTTTCCTAGGCTTAAGTTGTATATGTTCAACTGCTTACTAAATACTTCTCCGTGTATATTTCATAGACACCTTAAGCCTAATATGTTGAGGAATGCACTCATGATCTCCTTATCTTGCTTCCACACTTAACTCTCCTCTTGTTCTCTATACCTGAAATGCTACCACCACCTACCCAGAACATCTCTCACTTCTAGTAAATCATCAAATCATTTAGATCCCCTTGTCAGATTGCTTTCTGGATGCTTCTCTTTATTTCTACAGCTACTGTCGAGGTCCAAGCAAAAGCTCTCTCTTTTCGGAATGGTTGCCACCTCTTTCTAATTGGCCTTTCTTTTTTCAATCTCTCTCTTCTAATCCACTCTTCAGAGTGCACATATGAGAATATGATCATGACATCCCTCTGCTCAAAATCCTTTAGAGGCTTCACATTTCTCTTATGATAAAGTTCAAACTTCAAAACATGTCGTAACTGATCAGACCCCTCATAATTTGACCTCCACACATTTGGCAGACTCATCACTCATCCTCTTCCTCAAATTCTGTTGCCTGGACATATTGAACTTCTTCCAATTCTTTGAAATATTGCTCCTGCCCACCTCTAAGCTATCACGTCATAGTTCTGGAATATTCTATAGCACTCCTCTGTTCGTGAATATTTTGTTCATCCTTCTAGTTTTATGTTATGCATGACTTCCTCAGGCAGTCCTTCTTGGGTTTTTGGATTAGTTTGATAAGTCTTACTGAAATGTGACTGCAGCATTTATTTACTTCTCCTATCATAACTTTATGCCTTATTATTATTGCCTCTTATATTAGTTTCCTCTTGCTGCTATAACAAATTACCACAGACTCTGTGGTTTAAAACAGCACCAATCTATTATATTCCAGTGCTGGAGGTCAGAAGTCTAAAATGGGTCACAATTCTGTGTTCCTTCTGGAAGCTCAGAGAAATCACTCATTTGCTTACTTCGTTCATCTTCTCAAGGCTGCCTGCATTCCTTGGCTCATGGCCCCTTCATCCACCTTCAAAGACAACAGTGTAGCTTCTTCAAATCTCCCTCTCTGATGCGTTTCATCATTACATCTCCTTCTCTGACTCTGTCTCTCCTGGCTCCCTCTTTCCCTTATAAGGACCCTTATGATTACACTGCATCCACCTGAATAATCCAGGATAATCTCTCTACCTCAATATCCTTAACTTAATCACATCTGCAAAGTACTTCTGCCAGGCAAGCTAACATATGCACAAGGTCCCGGGGATTAGGAAGAAGGAGTCTTGAAAAGGAGGGTGCATTATTCTGCCTCTTACATGTGTTTAAATGTCTATTTTTCTTACTAGATTTATGAAATCTCCTTTATTTCCCTCTTTATTCCCAATGCCTACTACAGTGCCTGACCCAGAGTGGTGTTCAATACCTATTTATTATAAAGAAACAGAGTCCTAGATGTGATTTCAATCCATCAGTATATAGATGTAGATATACCAAATGCATGTAACATTGAATAAGTATAAATTATGAAATATCATCATAAAATAAACAAGTGTAATCACAAAAGTCCTTTTTTCCCCCTACTCTATTGTCCCTTTAAATTTTTTCATAGGAACTAGTTCTTATCCTATCTGTGAATAAAAACTCAGGAAGGCATGATTGCTTCTCCGTCTGCTTTCAGTTATAAAAACAACCTACGGTGACTTCAGATCACAAAGCAGTTGTAATTCAGTAATTAAAATGCCCCATCTCATGAATAAGTCCAAACTCTGGGTTTGATTTTATGTGGAATTTTTTCTCCTCCTGCCCACCCATCTTGCTTACAATGGTTTCTGCCCCTCCCAATGTTGAAATGGGAGAGGGGGCAGAGTGAAGTGGAACCAGAGGCGTTACTTGGCTGTCTGTGGAGGTGATGTGATCTTGGTACTCTCTAGACTCTGCAGATGTTAAAAGCTGACTCTCCCGTGCTCGTTCATGGAATAGTGGAGGATATTCCCACTTTATCCCCAGAGAGCTCTCTATTCCAGTCCCTAGGCTCTTAGAAGCCTCTACCTGCTGTAGAAGTTCCTTCACTTCTTGAGCTAAACGGCTTGGAAATGTTGAGTACCCCACTGAAGCTTCCTCTCCTGTGTGTTTCAACACTGGTCCCAGAAAAATGCTCATGAATCCACTGTCCTTACAAAGTCTGCTAATCATCACGAACAATCTGAAACCAGCCCTCTCCTCTACTGCAACAGACTACTTTGGCCAGCTTGCTGCTCATAGGCTGCTTAGGCTTGACCAGATGCTCAACCACTGTGTCCTCTAAATTGAAGGAATCCATATTAAGTTCTCTAAGTGGGTTTTTTAGAGAACTTTGGAGTGTATGTGTGTGTGTGCGTGCGTGCGTGCGTGTGTGTGTGTTGGGTGAAGACATTCACAAAACGACTCTCTCCAATGTAAAGCTCTTCAAAATCCCTCTTTACAAAGTGGAAAAAAAAGATCTACCAGTGGATGTGAGAGATTTAAAGCCATATAGCTGGATCACAGACACCTATTTTTGAAACTCCAAATCACAGCCTAGAACCTCACTTTTGATTATATTATAATATGTCCCGGCTGAGTTAAATATTGAGCACTATGGGCCACCATACTATGTCTTGTCTTAGTCAATCCTTTCAACTCACTGAGAAAGCCAGTTATCGCCCTCATTCTAGAGACGAAGCAGCCAAGGCTTAGAGAGATTGAGCAACATGCTAAAGGTCCTATGGTTGACAAATAGTGGACTGGAAATTCACCACCAAGGGGCACACATCAGGAATGCATGTCTCCTCGTATCACAATGTTCATCATACTCTCATTGTGTGAGTGTCCATCTTCCCTGTCTGATGTAATGTTTTTTCTGATTCCTCTCACTATTCTCATAGTATTGCTCACCTGTGTTTTAACCCTGATGTGGTACTCACTCAGTTTTTTAAAATGCAGTGCAGATGGTATATAGCTTCATATGCTATGGAGGGGGAGTGATTTTTCCACTTAATAACAAGGACAAGAAAAAAAGCAAAGCGAAGCAAACTGAAGAAAAAAGATCCCCAAACATAAGATGCCTTTACTATAATAGCCAATTAAAAAAACAAAGATAACAGTCCATTGTTTTTGTCTACAAAAAGACCAAAAATTAACTTTATGCTGAATTTCATACTCATTTTACAGATGTACACGGGACTGTGACCAGCTGCTACATGAAACATGCTACTTTAATTATTGTAGAGCTGTAACTGGCATTGCCCACTGTCAAACTTTCCTTAGTGAACTTCAATCTTAGTGCA
>NW_017732407.1:516068-516974 GCF_001890085.2 Hipposideros armiger | reverse complement strand
GGAATCGTCTTGTCAATAAGATGTGCAAGATTTGATGGCTCTGCCAGAGGGACTGGGAGGAGTTAATATTTGTTGTTATTTTGCAAGCACTGCACATCCTAACATCTTGTGTGGTTTTATATTTTTATTGATTTATTTTATTGTGTGATTACAACAGAGTGGACCATAAAGTTTTTTTCTGGAAATTATTTTAAAGTTTTTCAGTTTAAAAGGTGGTTATTTATTCATCTAAATTATAAATATACCAATCTTTGATCATATACGATTTGATCAAGGAATGCCAGATAACATCAGAAAGACAATTTTAGGGCATGTTTTTAGATTTCTCAGAAGAGTCCAACACTGAACTGAATTATTTTCCTAAAACCCATGCCTTATAGGTTTATTAAAGTGCTTGTTCAAAATCACTGTAATGGGTAAGATCCTCTGTCCTTCAAATTCTCACTTATACTCGATTCCACTGTGGTGTCACTGAATAAGAAAAAAAATAACAAAATAGATGGGGCGGTTTGATTTTAGGGTGCACGTCTTTAAAAGAATCTTTGGTTTGCCTGCTCTTGCTACCTCGTTAATCCTAAATGGTGTCAGTCAGTTGAGTCTAATAGCTGTGAGTGTTACTACCATGGTCAGTTCCAAATTACAGTATTGATTAATTGATTGTCTTCTTCCAGTTGTGAATTATATTAGTGCTGGCTCAGGCAGCTTGGCTTAGGGCCAAAGCCTAATTTTCAATGGAAGGCAACATGCAATTTCACTGTTTCATTGCTGTGGCTAAGTGGATGTTCGGAAAATGAAAGGCTTTGGAAAAACGATTTGACAAAAAGGACTGCACTAAATATAATGAATATGCACTTACTAATGGTCTCTTTCCAACCTAGAGAAACAAGTAGGAAGAGAATAAGTCAA
>NW_017732407.1:513623-514808 GCF_001890085.2 Hipposideros armiger | reverse complement strand
ATAGATCCTACAAGGAAAGTTTACAGACTAAATTTCTACACAATACAAAGGTATATTAATTTTTCATGGCTGTCTCAATGATCTGTAGCAAAAATAAGGTTAGAATTGGAAATGACATATACTCCTCACTTTAAAAAAGTATTATTATAGGCTATTATAGGGTGACCTGTTGAGTAGTTAATAATTCAGGTAACTCACACCACATATGATATTATAAATCTAGTATACTAGCAACTTGAAAAAATGCATATCTTAGTTGACTTAATGAAGTACTTAGGTGTTAATATGGAAGACAAAGCTATGCTCTTAGCTCCTCGTGGGAAGGTTCCCAATATAATTCTTCATGATACACTCTTCACACTCAGCCCAGAGACTCTAGCACAAAATGGGTGCTCCATTATTATTCTTTAAAAGAAAGTGCATAGAATATAGCCTTTGAACCAACTTCTGCTAATGACAATAGTTTAGTAAGAATATACTACCTTTAAAGGGACATAGCAAAATACTATTAACATGATATTAGCAAATTTAAAGTGCTTAGGATCCCACCCATTAAAATATAGCTAGTTTCCCCTGTCCCCTATTTCTTCTTCTCACCAGAATACTTGATTCATCTTTAGACTCAGACATCATTTCCATCCCTGCAAAAGTGGTTTCTCACTTATTTGGACTAGGTTAAGCAACCTTATTATGAACTCCTGTGCTTCCCATATTTGGAGTTACCCTCTCCTGTAATTGTTTATTTAGTTGGCTATCCATCCTAGATGAACTGTGTCTGTCTTATTTCATTTTATGTTGCTTAGGCATTAGCAAAGGTTTTGACACATAGATAGCTACTTGGTTCTCCCAGTCAGCATCATTCTGGGCCCCTCTTTCCCACACCTCACTTGTGGTTTGTCTGCAAATCCAGGTAGCTCTACTTTCAAAGCAATTGATGCCTGTCCAGAATTTAACCACTTCTCCCATTCCACAGTTATGACTTGGTCTACCTTTTTCCTGCATTACTTCAGAGCCTCTGGCATTCCTGCGGTTTTAATTACAGTAATATGAGGATCTCAAGTAAACTGTAGACAGCTGTTTACAGCAGAAGATATTACATAAGAGGTTTCATAATTTCATTCAATAACTGTAGATGATTTTTGAGCTCTTAAAATATAATTTAATAATATGATTCTGCATAGACAA
>NW_017732407.1:511083-512123 GCF_001890085.2 Hipposideros armiger | reverse complement strand
CAAACAGTTATATTTAATCCTGTCAACCTTGACTTAAAAATGATAAAACATAAACAAACCAATTTAAAAATCTGTATGTGACCCCTCTATTTATAGTATTTTATGTGAAAAATACCTTTAAGTTTTAGTTGATTTATAAGGGCAACCACACAAAAGGCACAATTGATTTCAAAAGTACAGGGGTCACATCAAGAGATAGTAGATTTTTCAAATACTTATGGTAGCATACAGGTCAGACTATTTGTCACATTGTATTTCCTTATAGTCACAACCTGAAACCTTATTGAGGTGCTCAGAGGAGGCTTCAGAAGATGAACTTTCTGAAATTCATGTCATAAAAAGAGTTGTTGAAAGAGGTATGGCTATTTTGCATAGAAAACAGAAGTCTAAAGGAAGAAATAAAGGCAAGTAGATTTTACATCAATATAAGGAAGACCTTTCTTGCGATAATAACTATCCAGTAATGACAATGAGGTTCATGTATAATTTTATATGTGAATTTCCCCCATGACACAGAATGTGTATCAAGGGGGAAACACAACTATGTGAACTTCCCCAGTCTTATGTCTTAATTTTTCTTTCTTTCTATAATTTTTTCCATCAAAGGATAATATGTCTTAAATGAAGAGTACACAAATACCCGAGTCACTGATACACTACCACATGTCTATTTGATCTTAGGCAGGTTATTTATCTTCCCTGGGTCTAAATTTGTCATGTATAACACATGGCCTAGAGGGTTGAAGGTCTTGTATTAATTCTAATGTTCTCTGACCATACAAATGTAGACATACGGAATCAAACTGTAAGTCTACTCATGGTGAAGAATCATTACAATCATCGGCTTTTGGAACTGGAAAGCATTCAGTCAACCCCCACACGTGTCGTTAGATCATACATACGACCATTCCTATACTGACATGCCAGTAAATCATTTCAATAAGTGTCCCTTTTAGATGCTATGTGTATAATATGAAAGTTTTGGTTACTACTCCTGAATGAAAAAAGTGTAACTTTCTCAAACAGAAATGTTCAGAGAA
>NW_017732407.1:506961-507733 GCF_001890085.2 Hipposideros armiger | reverse complement strand
AAAATGGAGGCGAAGACATTTAAGGAAATACTGATCAAATATAATGCACTAAATAAAGTGTACTTGGCTTTACCCAATTGTTTGACAAAAGTCTTATAATGGTTTTGTAGACGATATGAAGAAGACAGGATTAGAAAGAACTAAGTAGATTTGTTAAGTGGCAGAGAAGCCCATAAAAAGACATTAAATGAGTAAATATTAATATAAAAAATACTTTTGTACCTGGTTCTTTGGTAGAGTAGAAATACAGAAAGATTTAAAAGTCAGTGAATTTGAATTTGGGATTCTTGCTCTAACACTCACTAGCTCTGAGAGAGCTTTGCCTCCCACACCATCAGTTTCTTCATTTGTAATGGGAGAATATGAGGATTGCAGGTGGAGCCCTTCACTTTATGCATATCATAAGGGCTCAGTGATTAATATCGATACCAATCATTGTTATTTTTACTTTTAGTACATTTTTGTGATGAAATGAAGATGTTTACTGTATTTTGTTTCCATTTTTACTCATCTTGAAAATACAGGTAGGCCAAAATAGCATTAGATCTGCATTTTATAGAAGGGATAATTAGTTATGTTCTTTCTGACCACGAGACACGGTGTTCTCTAAGTCAAGTACCTATCCTTTTTCTGGAATGTGAAGTTCTAAAACATAGTGAATATACTGACTTTCAAACATGCTTATATTGAGCAGATAAGTTCCTGATACCCCAACTTTCAATGAAAATAATAATGATAACATCTATAGACAACCTATATATTCTCTACTATA
>NW_017732407.1:502035-502891 GCF_001890085.2 Hipposideros armiger | reverse complement strand
TTTTTTTTTACAATACTTAAACTGCCCAGACTGTGACTGATCGATGTTTGATTTCCCCCACTAGACTGGAAACTATAGCATTCCACAACAACTGATTTTGTCTCAATCCAGGTTTTAGTTGAGCCCCTGACACAGTATATGACACATAATGACCATCTCTATATTTTTTAATAACTTGAATTTTATAAGATAAAATGCACCATGCTATTTTCATAGGAAATATTCTAAATGCAGTTATTCCTTTGGGGGGTAATGCAAAGCTTCATATAGAACAGGCTTCAAAATTCCTCTTGAATACCTTAAAGGTAGAAATGGAATTTGCTTAGGAGTTCAAAACAATAGGAAATGCAGAACCATTTTTGCAAAGCTCTTTTGTAGATGTCTATGTGCAGTTTTTGGTACGATGGTGAGAGCATTGTAAAACCTTCATCAAAAGTAACAGACTTAAAAGCTCCTTGATACAGTTGCTGTGATTTGAAATATCCTTTGGACCTCCACTGGGGATTTCATGCCAAGGAGAGAAAATAAAAGGTAATTTTCTTTCCTTTTCAAAACAATAACCAATCACAGAACCCAAGACCTTCTGCTCTCCTCATAGTAAAATGAAATAGTTTTGGAAGTTTCGACAAGAATAGAGACATCTGACAAGCAATATCAAGTCTCAGTCAGCATGCCTCTGTGCATTTATTTCAGACACACCTATTTCTCCCCTTTCTCCTCTAGCCCAAAACACACTATGCACCAACTTCTTTTCGGTAACCACGTGTTCGAGGCCACTTCTGAAAGGTCTCTTCATAAATCTCACCCATCTGTCTCTTCACTATTACCCACGTGTTGGTTACATTTAATCCCATTT
>NW_017732407.1:491806-495970 GCF_001890085.2 Hipposideros armiger | reverse complement strand
CTTTTTCTGTCATCATATGTATATATAGAATAGATTGAATGGTTTGGAGCTTTGTTTACTAAACAACAAAAACAAATCCTATCTTAAATCATATTGCAACTAACACATAAACTTAAGAAAAATATTCTACAGTGATGAAGGCTCATAGGATACACTTTTTTTTTTCATAACACATATGGCAGGATATACAAAATGGGAAATCAATTGTTCCTCTCATCACTAAAGAATGAGAGCTTTTTGTTTTATTTTTTTCTGTAGGTTTGTATGTGTTTCCACATGGTTCCTTTAAAAAATGAGCAGGATTTCCTGGATGCCCAAGTCTTTTTCAATTTGTTTTTTAAACCAAAGTACAGTGCACTTGTAGAAAAGTGTGTAAACAATGAATCATATCAAAGCAAACACTAGGGTAACTGCTACCCAGCTCAAAATATGGAACATTCTAGTGCTACAGAACCCCCATGCTCCCTCCCAATCCAAATTCTTCCCTTCACCAATAGCAAACAAACATTATCTTAATTTCTAACCCTATAGTTTACAGCTGCCTGAAACGTTATATAAATATAATCATGTAGTGCACGTTACTTTGTGTCTGACTTCTTTACTTAACATTACGCTCATTGGTTTTATTCGTATTGCCATTTTTCAAATGTCATTTGAATATATCACACTTTATATATTCATTCTATTTCTGATGGACATTGGGTCGTATCCAGTTTAGAGCAATTACAATTAATGCTGCAATAAACATCCTTGTAGACATTTCTTGGTACAAAAATGTTGTATATAATGAGAAGTGAAATTGCTGGATCATCTGGTAGACATATGTTCAACTTCAGTAGAGAATGCCAAACTGTTTTCCAAAGTGGCTGTAGCAATTATACTCTCCTGAAATATATAAGCGTTTCTGTTGTATCACATCTTTGCCAGTACTTGGTAGGGGATTTGCTTTGAATGTCTAGGTTAGACTAGTGAAAGAGGAGAATGGGGGTGAAGGCTTAAAGTAAAAAAAGAAAGACTCCTGAGCCAGGACTCAACTGACTGGTAGAAGAATGATGGTTATGCTGCGAGTGGTGAAGACTTGAATGTCAAGGCCAAGGAATTTCCCTGGCACTAGGAGGATCCACGGAGGGTTGAAGATCAAACAAAGAGTGTGGGATTCAGTTAAACATTGTCAGTGTAAATCAACCTGGCAACAGAATTTCAGGGCAAAATAAATTTTGTGTGTGAATGGGTGTGGGGAAGGGTTGGACTCTTTTCACAAGCAAATAAACAAAACCAACACATAAAGTAGAGAGAGTCTCATTATATATGAGAATCATTAGAAATGTCTAGGGTGGTAGATTAAACATGAAAAAAATCACAAGGGCATAAGTTAGCAGTGGTGAAGAACTACCTCATATCAGTCTATTCAAAACCATATCATATTCTTTTTGTGATCAATTTTGAACATATTGTGTCTCAGAAGGAGTGGGAATACAACTTCACTCTTTTCAGATATGGAAATTTCCCATAGATGTTTACTGAACTGTTTTAGTAAGTGAATGCTTTATAAGGTAATTATTTTATAATTATCCTATACAAGGAGCTTTTGGAAAAAAAAAAAAAAAACTCTAGAGCCAGGAATAATCACAGAGTTTTATAGCTGGGAGGAATCTTGGACAACATCTAATTAAGCCTTCTCATTTCACAGATAAGAAAGTCTAGGCGCACGGCTGCCCAGTTACTTGATCAGGTAAGGCAGTAGTCAACTGCAGATGATGAAGAATCAGGCCTTTTGACCTAGAAGATAATCACCATGAATTCACTTTATTAAAAAAAATAATAATGAAAAATGTCTGTCTTGGCTTTCTTTACCTGGCCTATTTCTATCACATCTATCACAATTCCTCATAGTTCATCTATTCCGAGATGTCCTCTCTGATCTCTTCAAGCCTGTGCTAGATGCCACTAGCATGTCTTAATGTTTTATAATGATTTTCACTTTGTGATTATCTATATATTATACTTATCTCTTTGTCCACTATATTGAGAAACTGAATGGTAAGGACTGCTTATTTCTCTGTTCTTAGTCCTTGGTATTTTGCATTAAGACTCATATATAACAATACTTGGTAAATATTTGTGGAATTAGCTAAATATCAAAATTTGGCCCATGATAATTTTGGTATGTACTTAGTTAGGTAGAGGTGAAATATACAAGGTGAGACAATTCAGTTCATGAACTCATCCTAGAAAAGGTGCTATATACTTCATTGCTGAATATCACTATGGTCACCTTCAAAGTACTCCCCTTGGGAAGCTATGCACCGACACCAGCACCTAGTTCACCCTTCAAAGCACTTTTGAAACTCTTTTTCTGGAATGGCCATCAGAGCTGTTGTATTACTCTTGATGTCCTGAAGGTCATTCAAATGTCTTCCTTTCAATATTGCCTTTATCTTCAGGTAAAGAAAGAAGTCATTGGGGGCCATATCAGGTGAGTAGGGAGGTGTTTCACTACAGTTATTTGTTTACTGGCTCTCAAAACTCACTCACAGACAGTGCCATGTGAGCTGGGGCATTGTTGTGATGCAAGAGCCATGAATTGCTGGCAAAAAGTTTAGGTCATCTAACTTTTCTATGCAGCCTTTTCAGCACTTCCAAACAGTAAATTTGGTTAACCATTTGTCTAGTTGGTACAAATTCATAATGAATAATCTCTCTGGTATAAAAATTGTTAGCAACATCATTGCAACATGGTCGTGAACTTAACTGTCAACCTCGTATAACTTTACCCATTTGGTTAATGTTTTGGGCTGTTCATTGACATTTCTGTTCCTGTAATTTTCAGGGACATGATAGAGTACTTTCCTGTTCCCTTAAAAATAATGCAGCCTTGCTATTTGTGCAGAAGCAACACATGTCACCCCCACAGAAAAGGTTTTAACAGCCAGTAATCAATTTGATCTTCCCTCTATCCAGCCTCAGTGATCTTGTTGACTTCCTGAGTGAAGACAGCAGAAAAAGATTCCTCAGCCAACTCATGATGAGCATGCATTTTATTAAAATGCATATATGATTGAAAAATAAAACTATGGTTTTTTTATTAAGATTTTTATTGGGGAATTGGGGGGATGGGAACAGTGCTGGGGAATTGGGGGACGGGGAACAGACAAGTTGCTGTTGTTTTGTTCTTCAATCTAGTTGTGGAGGATGTTGCTTCACTGGCCCAAGTTGGCACCATCATTGCGCTCTTCCAGGGCGAGGCAGATCNCAGCTTTTACACAATTGAAGAGAGTCAGGGCCTTTCTATGGATTAGGCTTTTGCTTAAGGGAATGTTGTAGCTGGTTTGATCTTCTATCTGGACCATTAGAACTTTCTCCATATCAACAATAAGGCCATTTTGCTTTCTTATCATGTGTGTGTTCACTGGAATAGCACTTTAAATTTCTTTCAAGGTTTTTTTCCTTTTAGTTCACAGCTTGACTAAACGGTGAAAGATAGATACCTAGTTTCAGCCTATCTTGGCTTTTGCCTTGCCTTCCTCACTAAAGCTTCATCATTTCTAGCTTCTGTGTAAAATGTGAGACATGCTACTCCTCTTCCCTTCACTAGAGCACTTAGAGGCCATTGTGGGATGATGCATTGGCCTAATTTCAACATTGTTGTCTTGGAACAGGGAGGCAAGTGGAGAGGGACCACAGTGGTGGAACAGAGATGGAGCAGTCAGAACATGAATACCTATTGATTACGTTCCCCCTGTTATATGGGCACTGTTCATGGCACCCCAATATAATCACAATAATAACATCAAAGCTCTCTGATGTCAGGTCACTAAAACAAAGAAAATAATGATGAAAAAGTTTGAAATTTTGTGAGAATTGCTAGAGTATGAGAGAAACATGAAGTGAACAAATAATGTTAGAACAATGGTGCCAATGAACTTGCACAATGCAGGGCTGCCAAAATCTTCAATTTGAAAACAAAAAACACAAAACGCAGTATCTGTGAATCACAATAATATGAGGTTTGTCTGTATTGATAGATGTGCTCAGAAAATGGTTCTAAGAAGTTTCGACGGTTTCCATTTTCTTTGATCATAAACCCAGGTTCCCCCCCACCCCAACAGACATAGAAATATCTCAACAAGTAGTCTTTCATTTAGTGTGTTTTATGTCAGAAAA
>NW_017732407.1:483760-486516 GCF_001890085.2 Hipposideros armiger | reverse complement strand
AGTGTCACTGACCCTCATATGTGGGATCCGAACCGGGGCCCTCTGGCATCCCAAGCGAGTTCTTAACCATCGCGCCACTCGGCCGGCCCAAAACTATGGCTTTAAGTTATCAAAATTTAAGAGTTGTCACTGCAACATAACCTAGCATGCCCTGACTTATTTCAATGGAATGAGACTTTAGGGACTCTGGGAGACAGTGAGCTTTTTAAATGTTTATTTATTTATATTTTTGTATATGGAAGAGACATGAACCATTTGGAGGCCCAAGGATGGTCTCTAGTAGACAGCTTCTAAAATGAATCTCAAAGATCCCTATCTCCTAGCAGTATGCCTTGGTAATGCCCTCTCCTTCAGTGTGGATTAGACTGAGTGACTTGCTTCTAACAAAAAGCATGCTGCAAAACTGATGGGAGGTTGCTTATGAAAATGGATTTTAAAAAGACTGTGGCTTCCTTTTTGCTCATCCTCTCTCAGCCTTTCTTTCTAAGAGTGCTTGGTTGGGGAAAGTGAGCTGCTATGTGGTAAGCAGACTTGAAAAAAGACTTTCTCATATGTGGCAAGGAAATAAGGTCTCTGGCTTCCATCAGAGAACACTTGAGGGTTGTCAACTGTCAGTGAGTGAGCATGAAAATGGATCTCTGAGCCCCGCCCAAAGTCATGTTAGCACTCGAACATGTATTCTCTTCCGTTTAGGTCTTGAAATGACCCCAGTCTTGGCAGACATCCAGATATCAGTCTTGTGAGGGATCTTGAGCCAGAGGTACCCAGCTGCACCACCTCGATTCATGACCCACAGAAATTACAAGATAATAAAAATTTGTTGTTTTAGGCTGGCTATGTTTTGGGATAATTTGTTACAGAGCAACACACAATGAAGACATTTTGTATTTCCCTATCTAAGTATACTATACCAATAGGGCAAACACATTTGTGCCTGATGATAATCATATCTGAAGTTGTAGGCACCATTTCAGATCTTTATTTATCACACATTGTAATGTGGTTATAACTTATTGCTGGATATATGAACCCAAAGCCACATGAGAATCAAATTCATATTTCAGTTGTTTGAATCAGTTTATTATATCAAAGCTATATAGATGTGAGCAAAGATATATAAATAAGATGTAACTAAACATATAAAAGTGATCAGTATTTAGGATACCACAAAGGTAGGTATTTTGGATTCCTTTGATTTTCATAGATAACATAAAAGTTGATTCGAACATTAAGGAGAAACATGAGTTATATTAGGCCATTTTCATGTTGCCCCAATATAAGCTGACTTCTACTTAGATAGCGAACCCAATTCTTGTAATGCTTTTGAAAAAGAAAAAGGTATCAAAGTATGTTTAGAAAGGTCAACCGAGTGGCTCAGTTGGTTAAGATCTCACTCAAGAGTGTGAGCTCTGAGCAACACAGTTGCCGGTTCGAGTCCTGCCCCGAGCTGAGCTGATGCTGAGCTGCCAACAGGTGGCAGGGTGGCTCAGCTTAAAAAAAAAAAAACAGTATAATTAGAGGAGCGCAGGGACAGTAAGACTATTAGGCTATTTTGAATCATCTGAATCTAAAAACGAGGGCATGTCACCTGTACTTTAGCCATAGCTGTTCACAATCAGGAATCTAGGACAGTGCCTGTAAATTCAGTAAACCAGAGAGTTAATGGTAAATTCTATATGGCAATGATGAAAAAAAAAAAACCTGTATGAAACAATTAGAAAGTATTTGGGTGAATGCAAGCGTGCAGTTCTCATATGAAAAAATAAACTCATGAGCTGGAAACTCTTAGGACAACCAATATAGTAAAGCTTGAGACCAAAAAGAGGGACACTATTTAGGTATTAGCTTAATGGGAGACTTGAAAGACAGGTATGCTAGTTATGAAACGGTTTTTCATAGATGAGTACAATTGTTTTCACATGTTTGAAGTCTACCCTTCTTCCATCCCACCAGAAGTTCCTGATGAATGCTGCCTTTTCTATGAAAGAAGCAATTCATAATTTCTCTTTATTCTAGTTTGCTACTACAAAAGACTTGATCTTAGGGGGCTTTAATTAAGATGACAAGACAAAGAATAAAACAAATAGAGGGTCTGTTAAATGTCTGCCTGAAACCAGAGTTGCGCCACTTCATATAAAAGACTCTTCAAGCCAATAACGAAATAATCATCCTTTTGGAAAGACTGATAAGAAAATGAAGAAGGCTAGATGTGGATTTGGGGAAACTAATTTACACTGGAAGAGGGAAGATGGGGAAGAACAACTACAGAAAACCTGTTAATGAATATCAGGGACTACAGAGACGCACAGGATGAGCTGCAGCATGCGTTCATCCAGCTAGAATACGGCAATCACGACTCGAGAAGAGAAGCTGATAAGGCCCCCTCTCTCCAATAGGCAATCATTTTTGCATTTTATATTATTTGAAGAGAGCTTGATTATTTTCCTTTGAAGAAAACCAGATTGATTCACATTTACTTGTCAACAGAATGTTCTAGTCCTCTGTTTTACCTGTCTATTTAAAGGTTTATGACCGGACTATAAAATCCTATAGACAAACCTTCTGTTAGATGTAAATAAATGATCATGAGTAACCAGCTCATGTTTTTTTTTTTAATGACTTTTTTTTGATGCCATATTATGCTAAATTAAAACCCTCAGCATTATAAATATGACTGATATTTGCAGTAATAGATTGAGATTATGGATATTACTTTATTCAAGGTCAGAAACAATCTTTAAAAATCATATCCAGAG
>NW_017732407.1:476431-483020 GCF_001890085.2 Hipposideros armiger | reverse complement strand
ATCCAGAGCAAAGGCCCATATCCTTATACTCGCCCCCAAACACTTAACACAAACACAAATCCTGTAATAAATCCTAACACCTCTTACTGAAATCCCCCATAATTCCCCATGTGTGCTACAATGCTGCCAGAAGCAATAAACCCAGGTTTTCAACCACAGATATGTTCCTGAAGGCCTTTGGCTGGAATCTGTTGACACACTTAACTATACCTCTCGTCTCTACATGTCATTATTTTTCTTCTCTGTTTAATTAATCTTATATTCTACCTTGACTTCCTTTTCCTGTCACCACTCCTTTCTTGTTAAATGGCTACTGCATGAATGAATGTTCTCTTTCTATGTGTTTACTTGTTATCTTTCTTCTTTTTCATAGCCACAGCCCAAACAAGCTTCCGTTTTAGAAACAAAATCATCTCACCACTCTGTTAGGGAGCAAGGAACTGCATAGCATCAAGATTTCTGATACTGGACTCTCTTAAACTTTGCAAGGACTAAACCAGAAAAAGAATAATTTCAACTAGGTGCTGTACAGTAAAAGAGCACAGGAAGACTACTAGGAGTTTCTGACTTTGTACAAGGGAGTAAAAAAGTAGGCATTTAAGAATTATATTATATATACCATATTATATGAAAATATATACCATAAAATCAAAGCAAACTTAAAACATAAATTTTTTTTAATTCTTTAGTTTAGCTTGAAATGACAGGAGGTACCTGATAGAAAGAACTTAATCAGTTCCTATGTGCATTCCATTATGGGAGGTCTGCCTTTGATTCTAAGGTCAGGCCTCTGGCTTCCAGATTCATCATAGCTTGGGTATATTTTAGAGAACTTCTCAGCCATGGGAAGAGGATATAACTTATGATTAATTATTTATGTAGCGCCAAAGGTATGTGTTGGGCAGCAGGTCAAGTGTTATTTAGAAAGCGTAGATTGAAATCGGTTAAACCTGAAGGGCTTCCCTGATGATGAGTGCAGAAGAAGATATAATATCATCCTCCCATGTCAGAACTAAAAGAACAGGTGATAATTGGTTGTTGTATCTAGAGTACTTTGCAATATGTATAAAACTAAGTTCATTCCTCAAGGAAGGGCTCTGTATGCTGTGCTGGTATCACTGCTGGAATAGGGGCTGATTTTAGAAAAAAAAATGGAAGACTTTTAAGCACATTCCCTTGTTCAGGGATCCAGTATAAAATTCCATTGTGAAAAATAGCCATTAGTTACCTTAAGTAAAATCACTAATCCAATTCTCATCTGTATCCCGTTGGCATGTACCTAAGTCCCTAACCAGAAAACTCAGAGAATGTAAAATACACCAGTGCTTATGGAAGTCACCTGCAGTGTTTTGCTGCTATAAAGCATAATGAGAGGAATGAAGACAAGAAAGATCAGAACCAACCACAAATGGCGACAACTGACCAAAGTACTATAAACAAGGCCCAGATCAACTTAAACCTAGAGCCTAGAGAAGTGTTTAGCTACAGGTCACTTTGTTGGAAAGGTGAATATAAATGAGTCAAATAGCATTTGAAAAAAATATTTTGGAAATATGCAAGACTAAAGAGTTGCAGAACATTTAACTATAACAGGTCAACTTCTTGAGAAAATGTGAAGTAAATTAAATGTAACTTAAGGTCTCAAAAATGATTTTATTAATACTAATGCTAAAGTAATTTATATGCATGCATATACATATACTTATAGCTTACTTATATGCGTGTTTGTTTGTTTCTGAGCCTAGGGATAAAAGTGAATGGCCCTGCTGTGATCACTGCACTTCACATTAGACAACTTGCTTTCTGATTCCAGTTCTCTTGCTTTTTAACATGTAGTCTAGCAAGTCTTTAAACCTTAGTTTCTGGTTGTAAATTGGCAATACCTATTCACCTACACAAGGTTGTTACTGGTCCAGTGGTGGCCACAAGATGCGATGTCTTACTCAGATCAAAGGGACAAACCAAACTGCACTGTTGTGAGGGGAAAAAAAAAAAAAAAACAGTTGTCCTTATTCCTGGTGGCATCCATCTTGTGACTGACTATGAGGGCAGTAGAGGCCAAAAACCAGCATGAGGAGGATAGAAGGAAGGAATCACAGAAAATTTGAGCAGAAATCCTGATATCCTACATTGAGTGTCCTTCTGTTCTCTGGACATTTTGCTACACAAACAAAGTATTTTCTTCTCAATCCAGTGTGATTGTGATCCATTTTATCTGTGGCGTCTTCTTTTACATTTTCAAAATGAGCACTATCCTCTTTATCTGGATCAAGCAAGTTTTAAATCTCTAAGAATAAAGACAGTTTATACTTGTTAGGTCCATTTATGGGCTAGGCACTAGTTGATATATATGTAATCTTTTTTAACTTTACAATACCCTCACTTTACAGATAAAGGAACCACATTTTCAGAGAGTGAAGCAATTTGCCTGCGGTAACAGGATTCCATCTAAGACTGTTTGGTTGCAGATTTCATGAGATTTTTCATTATACTACTGAGCGAAGCAATTGTAAATCTTTATGGAAAATATCCCTAGTTGGTAGAGGTCTGCTAAAAGTAAATTCTTTATATAGTATCAAGAAATACCCTGGATAATTATCAAAGCTTTTTTGCATTAAATGAAATAATGGCTGGATAGGGGTGGCCGTCTCTTTTTCTAACCAAAACTTGCAAAACCTTCAGAACAAAGAAATTATTAAAGACTACACAGAACCATCATCGATTATATTTCCCCATGTGGTTTTCCTGTCTAGTGTAGAAATTATTTTCCTAATTCAAAAGAAGCTATTATTAAAAACTTAATCTTATATGAAGAACACTGTATGCCGTAAGTATCTCGAATTGTGTACTAAGCACAGTTTCACTGACAGGTTAGAATAGCAGGACTATTATTGAGTCATATGGAAAAATAAAAGAAACCTCTGAATAAATATAAGAAAACTCTTATCATAAAAAGTGGCTTATTTAACTACAAACAGTGACATCTTCAGAAAAGCAGTCTTCCCTTTTTTTGTAAGCAACACATAAAATTGTCAGATTCTACCACACACGTGTCAGGAGCAAGAAGAAAACTAAAATAAATGTTGAAAATAGGAAGCATAAAAAGCAATGCCAAGCTTACTGAAAAGAAATAAGAAGATAAAAAATGGAAATAAACTCTTGTGTCTGCATTTTGGTGTCAAGAGCCTTCCTATTTTTATCACATTGAAGAAAACCATGAAATATGTTTGTTTATATGACATATATTTGGTAAAAGTGAATGCAGCAAATTTTAAAATCAATAATTTTGTTGATTCCAAGTTAATTTTGATCAGTCTTTTTAAGAGCAATGTAAATATTAACTAGTATGTTTTTAAGTAATAAGGCAATAGAATAAGAAACCTGATGGTGAATAGAGTGCACTACTGGAGACTTTGTGATTTAAAAAAACAAACAAAAAGAGCAATGGTTTGTTATTATAGGATGATGATTAGGCCCAAACATCAAATTTCACTAAGAGATTTTAACAAATATCTTTCCAATAAAAAGAATGAACAAAAGTGTTATGATGTTGGCAATGCTTTTAAAAGGTGAAAATAGGGCCGGCCGAGTGGCGCGATGGTTAAGAGCTGGCTTGGGATGCCAGAGGGCCCCGGTTCAGACCCCACATATGAGGGCCAGTGACACTGCCCTCTACAGCTAAGATGCTAAACCTGGAGCTGGGCTGCCATGAGTCGCCGGCGACAGCGTAGGCTGCAACCCCTGCTGCAGTGGGTTGCCATGGGCTACCGTGCGTAGCCAGCAGCCAGCGTGAACGGCCAGCAGCCACCTTGAGCGACTGTCCAGAAGCCAGGGACTGATCTGCCTCACCCGGGAAGAGCGCAATGATGCTTCCAACTTGGGCCAGTGAAGCGACGTCCTCCACAACTAGACTGAAGAACAGAGGGACAGCAACTTGTCTGTTCCTCTTCCCCCAATTCCCCAATAAAAAAATCTTAAAAAAAAAAGTGAAAATAATGTTCTATTGATTGCAAAATAATATACAAAACAATTCAGATTAATTTACTCTAAATAAGCTGATTTTTTGGGATAAGGAACGAATTTTGAGGCAATACTCATAGCACAGCCATTAAGTCATTTTAATGATAGTCACCAAATGTTTACTCATCATTGGCTATAGAAAACACAGAACCAGGAGCTGTCTCACACAGCAAAAAAGGCCAGAGTGAGGTAAGGTCTTTACCCTCAAGGACTTTTTTGACTATGAAACAAACACTTAGAATTATAAAAACAAGCAGTATATATTGAATGCACTAAGACAGATGTACAGGAATTTTTTGGTGCTCATTTTTCATTGGAAGATCAGAAAAGGCTTCGTGGAAAAGATGCCATTTAGACGGTTTGAACGGTGTGTTGGGTAAGACGTGTAGATGTGGAGAACCTGTTTGCCAAGAGGCCAGGGTTAGAAAATCCTAGACAGTTCTCCAGCAATAGTAATTAATGTTGCTGGAATCTCTCCTCTCAACTAAGTTTATACTCTACAACACAAATTTTATTTTTAGATCCAGTAGTGCTCTGTTTCTTTTCTACAGATTAGTCAAAAATCTCTATGCAAACTATTAGGTTGTTGGAAAAGTCATGACATATTTTTTCCGTTTTTCATTGCAAAAATGCATCATGACTTTTCCAACAACCCAATAGTTAGACATTAACTGTATATTTCCCTTTGACACCCTATATATTTAAAAGATTTTTATTTTCTTCTGGGCATCTTCCATATTGAGAAGGAAACATTCATCAGTGATTAAAGTTATCACTAATGGCTGTTTTTCTGTCTTCTACTCAGTTAGGCCACCTCAATCTAGACCAGCGGTTCTCAACCTGTGGGTCGCGACCCCTTTGGGGGGTCAAACAACCCTTTCACAGGGGTCACCTAAGACCATCGGAAAACAAAATGATATTTACATTACGATTCATAATAGTAGCAAAATTACAGTTATAGAGTAGCAACGAAAGTAATTTTATGGTTGGGGGTCACCACAACATGAGGAACTGTATTAAGGGATCGGCATTAGAAAGGTTGAGAACCACTGATCTAAAGNATTATAAATATGACTGATATTTGCAGTAATAGATTGAGATTATGGATATTACTTTATTCAAGGTCAGAAACAATCTTTAAAAATCATATCCAGAGGGAAAACAGTTTTAAAAGCATTTGCATAGTACTTCCAAATACTATTCCTATATTTGCATAGTTTTAAAGGGTGACAGGGAACAAAATGCTCCACTGGGCATCTAAACACTTGGTTATAGTTTGGAGGACAGTCCCGTGGACTGAAAGGAGGGGAGGCCAAGAGGCAAGCTCATGTTTGGCATTCACTAGTTGTATAATTTTGGGTGAGGACTCAACATACGTGAACTTCCATGGTCTTGTGAAAACTAAGAGATGCATAGTTTTCTACCTTTAAGAACATATATGTGGAAATTTGTTGTAAAACTCGCATACAATCCAAAAGCTGAATGATTGCTAGTACTTACATTTAAGGTTTCTTCCTATATTCAGGGGCACAGAGTAAAGTTATATTAAATAGTCATGACCCTGATCAATTGTGAACTTTGGATTCCATCCATCAGTTCACACATCACACATTTGACGGATCATTCAATATTTATTAAATAAAATACCACTGTAGGCAAGTCACTGGCCTGGTTTATCTGGAAAAGATCAGAAATGAAAAATGTGATAGCTCTGCCTTCATGTATCTTATAGTTTAATGGAGATGCTTATCTCTTAATATACCAACATTGTGTCCATATCCACTTTTCTTTTATAAGTTAATAATGAAGCACATTTGGCTCTGAAGCCAGACAAGCCAAGGTTCCTCATCCCAACATTTTATAGGTTGTGCCATATTAAATGGTATGGTAACTTTTATTTATCTAAACCTTCTTTCCTCATTAGAAATATATATATATAAAACTTAATTCATAGGATTGTTGTGAATATTAAATTAAATCACACACTAAAGCATTTAACAAAGTGTCCGGCATGTACTATGTGTTAGATAAAGGAACATTCACTATTTTTCTTTGTACTTTGTCTTACCTGGATCTCAATATGCTCTTAAGAAAGAGACAAGCAATGCCTGACATCTAGGAGCTGGTCTGCTACCATCTCTCAGGCCTTGCTGTTGCTACCAACTAGCCTGGTCCTCACAGTTAAGCCTTCCTAAATGTAAATAATTTCATAGAATAGTAACATTAGATAAGGTCATTTTTCGACCATGATGGATCTAGACAAAACAAGTCCACTCTATAATCATGTCTGAAAATAGATAAAAACATGAACATTGTCAAAACTGAAAAATGACCAAACAGCCCCGTTCCTGGCTAATATCAGTGACTGGACTATTGCTTTTTCACTAGTGACAGCTTCAGCCTCACTTGGTCTTTTCTCCTACGTAAGGTTAAGAAACCCAACTCTAGTCACCCCTGCTTTCTGGCAGCATCTAATCCAGAGCAAAGGCCCATATCCTTATACTCGCCCCCAAACACTTAACACAAACACAAATCCTGTAATAAATCCTAACACCTCTTACTGAAATCC
>NW_017732407.1:443629-471676 GCF_001890085.2 Hipposideros armiger | reverse complement strand
GCTGATCTAGACACTATTATCATGTGAATAGCTGTGATTCACTGAGCACATACCATGTGCCAGGTACTGTCTAGGTACTTTAGATACTTTATCTAGGATATACTTCGAAAGAGAAATCCAAATAAATCATATATATTTCCCCCATTAATCTGCAACTCAGGCTGGATCATATACTCAGAGTCCCATAGCTGGTACATGGTAAACTTTGAATTTGATTAAATTCCAAAGTCTGACCCATTGAAAGCCATGCACTTTCCATTATGCTTTACCATACGTCCCACAGAAATCACATTATTTCTGTTTTTCACATCATCCCCTATCAAATCTCTCAAATTAGAAAAATTGAAAATACTTCTTTCTATCTCTCTGTAAATCATTCAGTCCCTTAAATATAGTCTTAATCCTCCCCTCAAGCTCACGGTTAAAATTTAGATTCTTATCACATCTCCCCTGGGCTGCTGCCACAGCCTTCCAAGCATTTTTCCTGTCCCAGAGGTCTTCCTCCCTCTAATCCATTCTCTCCATCTCTGCCACAGTCATATTGTCTAAAAAATCCAAATGGGATTACAGCCCATTCTAATTTTCTTCTTCACATATTTTGTAATTTCGGATGCATTGAACAGGTATTTTTGTGGACTTGAAAAAATAATACATGATTTAAAACAAAGAGGCAGGTCTTTGGAAATATTGAAACTTTTATGCAGAGAAATGACTTTTTCAAAGTAGTGATCTAGAAATATTAATTTGGCAGTGAAATATAAGAAGGAAGAAGAAGCAAAAGAAGCCATAAAACCTGGAATTCTCTGCTCGTGAAACTCTTGTATTTACATGTACAGACAGGGACAATATGTCTCTGATTTGAAGATCAGGTTAAATTGAGAACACTGAGACTATCACTCTGAATGATCCAGTGCCTTTCTGGGTCAACTCAGACTAATACTGGTTGCATTACTGCTAAAATTAACACTGTGCACTTAGGAACAGATGTGAGTTGATCATGTGAGTTCAAGAATAGGGACTTTTGATTTCTAATCCAGCCTGATACCCTGTTTAGCTTTGGGGAATTGAATTGGTAAATCTGCTTTGCAGAAATGTGGTTAGTAAAGATACACAGGCCCTGTTTCATTAGTTAGTATATCTGATGCTTCCAGAGACCACATTTTTCACTGCAAACATGTCTCTCTATATATAATTATCAGATTTTATTTTTCTCTGCTCCTTTGGAGTTCTAATTATCACCACAAGATCAAATCCATAAATATATTGATAATGTTAGTCTGCTATTAAGAAGATTGAATCAGCTAGTTTAATCCATTCGTATTTGACAAAGCCTAGTTCAGACATTTTGAAATGTTTCCTCCCCTCTAAGTATTACTGTGGTCTCAAGTTTCATGAATTTGCTTACAAGGTTCTTTTTTCAGCTAGAGTAGGAAAGCACTACGGAGCTCTGGCTCAAGTGTGATAAGATTCACAGGTGAAATGTTTTGTTGTTTATGTTTATATAAGATATTTACAGTCAAATAGCAAATTAGTCAATTAGAAGGTGGTTTTACATTGATGGCCTTGAATGCAATTGGGAAAAATATAGTCAATAAGGTTTTTGCTCTGTTCTAGCTTAGTGAAAATGGATTTGGATATGGGTTACATGGAAACTGTGCTAATATATAAGACAACCAGAAGAAACCTTCAAGAACCATTTCTAAATCTATCTATCTATAATCTATATATCTATATCTATATCTATCTATCTATCTATCTATCTATCTATCTATCTATATATATATATATATACAGGGGATGCCAAAAAATGTATACAAATGGACACTTCGGTCAATGTTGCTCAAACAGTTCATCATAATCAAATTGTCTGGATGCTCATGGTAACCACTCTGAGCACCTCTTGTAATTGCAGAAATCAAATGTGACTTGTGTTTATCTTTTGTTATCAGTATATATTGAGTATTACAATTTTAATACAGTTCTTCCCTTTTTTGAAATGTGTATACTTTTTTTGGCATCCTGTGTGTGTATACATATATTATTATTATTATTATTATTATTATTATTATTATTATTATTGCTAACTGGGGGTTTCAGAGTTCATAAGAGGACTTAGTGTTCTCGGAGGAGCATGTTAGGATATATATCCTAAAATATCCATGGCATTTAAGAAAAGGTGACGTGTGTGGCTATTGAAAAATGCAAATTAATTCAGAGTAGCTTTGCAGATCTCTAGGGGTGGTAATTTAGTCTAATGGGAACTTAATAACTCATATTAAACACATTACTAATCTGATGCTTTGCTTACAGTAAATTAGAATCAGTGGAATTAAAATCACTTATTAAAGGAAAAAAAAGATTATCTTTTGAATTTCATTTGAGTCTTCTCTTAACTAAGAAACAGCAGGTATGAAGACTTCTTGTTGTTTCCAAATGAATTCCAATCAAGTTTTGCATTCATGTTAGAACATTAAGTAAACATATTTAATTCAGATAACTCAAAACAGTGCCTTTTATATAATCACACAATACTGTAACTATGAACTAGGCACTTTACCAGTTTATACTCAACTAACTATACACTGATCTCCATTGCTTATTCTTACTGAGCAGGGATCATGTGTGTTTAATTCTAAATATTCGACAATGCATTGCTCAGGATTCATGTGCAATTATTTATAACAACAACAACAACAACAACAACGATAATACCTATAATGGTATTCCAAAATTAAGATTTTGCATAAATTATTATTCCATTCTAACATTTAAACAAAGCTTCATTAAGAGATTTTTCTTTTCTTTGTATTATCCAGAGTGACACACACCAGATTTTTCCTAATATAATACCAAGTATGCATTTTTAAACCTTCCTTATGGACTTTAGGTTTTATCATTACGTTGACTCATAGATATTTCTGTCTGATGTAATTGTAAAGTCAATGAAACATAACTTTATATTCATCCATCATTTTATAAATCCCTTCACTCATTTATTAAAAAACAAACAAACAAAAAAAACAGTTGCTGAGTGCCTGCTTGTGCCACGCACTGCTCTAGAAGCTTGCACATACAGCAGTGGACTAGACAAAGTTCACATCTTCACAGCTACTTTCTGTTGGGGGATGTAAGCAAAAAACAATAAACAAATCATTATGTCAGTTGGTCCTAAGTGCCTCGAGGGAAGAACATGGCGAGGGGGGACAGTGAGTGTGGCTGAGGGTGGGCTGATTCTTTATCTCGGGCTTTCATGGAAGGCCTAGTGATGTGGCACATTATACACATAAATTAGAAGAAAATGAGAGACAGGGCCATGGGAATATCTGGGGGAAGAACACCCTAGATATAGGGGTTGGAAAACTGAAATCCTCCTGGCTAGAACAAGATGCGTTTGCTCAAAGAACAACAGGAGACCAGTGTTGTTGGAGCTGAGTGAGTGCAAGGGAAGGCAGTAGGTGCTGAGGTCAGGGGCGTAGTGATGGACAGCAGTGGGCCACGTGGCATACAGCGTTACAGAGCTCCCACAGGACCTTGTCTTTTACAATGGGGAAGGGGGGTGTGGTCACTGGAGACTTGTGGGCAGAGCTGTGATGTGAGGTCCCATGTTTTTAAAAGAAAACTCTGGCTATTATGGGAAGGCTATACTAGAGGTGAGGGGTGGGGGAGGCAAGAAAAGCCAGCGAGGACACTATTGCAGTGATCCAGGTGACAGAGTAGCTTAGGTCAGAGTTGAAGGAATGGACTTGAAGGGAAGTAGTAAGATTCTGGATATATTTTGAAAGTAGAACCGATAGGAATTGCTGGGAGAGCCAATGTGCTAACTGAAAAAGAAGAGGACAGTCAGGGATGACCCTAAGCTTTTTGGCCTGAGAACCCTAAAATGATGGAGTTGCTGTTACTGTTTGGGGAAGACTAAAGGGAAGAGCTAGCACATGTTGAGAAATCAGGAGATGCACTTGGAACTTGTTTATTTTTAGACACTTAACAGAGGACCGTGTGGATATGTAGAGTAGGCAGTTGGACACGTGAGTCTCGAGTCCCATGTAGAAGTCAGGGTGAGCAGTGTTACTTTGGGAGGTGCCAGTAAATACATTGCATTTCCCTAAAATATAAAGACCTCCTAAAATTAGAGAAAGGCATCCATCATTCTATAGAAACAATTCTATAGGAAAAAACAAACAAACATTCTATAGAGAAATAAACAGTTCACAGAAATTGAAATGCAACTTGCTATTTGACATATGTGAAGACGCTCTGTCTTGCTCATAATAAGGAACATGTGAACCAGAGCTATTAGATTGACAAAAATCCAAAAACTTGACAGCATAAAAATGTGAGCTTTGTGAAGATTTACTTCATGGAGAAACATGTTCTTTGTTATCTTGTTGTTGGGATTTCAGAATGTTACAACTAATATAGAGGAAAATTCGGTAACATCTAGCCAGATTAACCCAGAAATCCCAATTCTAGAAATTTATACCAAAAATACACTGTCAAAAATACTTAACAATATATACACAAAGATGTTCATGTTCATTATGAGTATTTGTAGTAGTAAAATACTTGCAACAACTCAAATGTCCATCAGTAGGGGATTGGTTGGATAAATTATGGTGCATAAAATGGAGAGCCATGTATCTGCAGAAAGGGTGAATAATATCTCCATATGCCGCTTCAGAGAAATCTTCATGGTGTATTGTTGAGTGAAAAAGGCAAGGAAGAGGTAAGTATGTAGTGTGACATTATTCACCTAAGAAAGAAGGTTATATGACTATATTGGAAAACAATCCATAAATCAGATTTTTTTAGTTAGTGATGGAGAAAGTCAGGGTAGAGGAGAAAGGGGAGAGGGGATAGATATAGAAATTAAGACTTATTTTTTTATGTTAACTCATATAGAAGAAAGAGAATAAATGTTTGATCTGTTCCCTTTATTTTCCAGTTTGTTTGTTTTTTACTTTGACACTATGTAAATATTGTATGTAATTATAAAATTAAATTAAATAACTCCTAAAATTACTCTGAAATTGCTACTACGAAATCATTTAAGCTCTCTGAGACAGTCTTCTAATCAGCAATATTAAGAAGTTGAACTATAGTGTCTCTAAGCTACAGAATTGCTGACATGTATCAAACGTCTTACTAATTAGACAATAAATAATTACATGTAGCAAATTTTGTATAAAAACAATGATAATACTTTTTCATACCTATTTTGTCAAAGGTTCTTTGTTGCGTTTTGCATGTATTACCTAATTGAATCCTAACAGCTATCATAGGTAGTAGCTACTAATTATTTGATTTACAAATAAAGAGCCTTACCTCCATACAGGCTAAGTAACTAACCCTAGGTTACACAGTTATATCAGTGTTGCAGCCCACCAGGATTTGAAATGAGTTCTATAAAATTTTAATATCTGAATTCTTTCTAGTGTTTGATGCTTCCTTCTCAAGCTTCTGGTACAATTTTAGAAGCACATATTTTTGCTTCTTGAATATACTACTTAATTTTGATTCTTCATTAAAAAAAACCCCAGCAAAGTTGCATTCTGCCTCAAAACAGAATCATTACTCTGGTGTTGTAAGTAATAAGGGCAATGTCCACCATTAAGAGAGATAAAGGTGTTTGCATTTTAATAATATCTATCACTATTTATTTGGCGAATTCCATGCTTTTAGCAACGTTCTTATTGTTGAAAATATTCTGTTAGCACATTTGTAGGAGAAAATAATTTAGTTAACCACTGCCATAAAATCATTGCTAAAGACAAAGGAAAATAATGGTCATATAAATAATACATATGAAATATCCCCTGCCACCCCAAAGCCTCTTTGTGATTTTGCCCCATGCTGAAACAGGTAGTAATATTTACTGTTACTTCTTACTTTTTCCAGCCACTCTATATACACTTTCCTATTGTGACTTCTCATGGTTTTGTCTGTTTGTTTACAATTTGTAGTTTTAAATCTATTGATGGTATATTTCTGCAAAAGTACTTGAGCCAAACCAATTGAGCGGCAAAGCAAATACTTGTGTTAACAGCTCACTTGCTCATTCCATTTAAAAGAATGCCCTCCATAGCCAATCAATAGAAAGTTGGGAGAAAAATGTAAGAGGAAGCAAGAAATCTGGCATGTTGAGATAGCAATAGTTTGCAAACATAGCCACACAACTCACAGACTGAACGAGCATGGTTTGACTATCAGTGAAGGAACGAACACACAGATGAGTTACTATATTGGATATCAATCCTACGGAGAGAGCAGTTGGGGTGTATGTCCTTGTGTGATGCAGTGTTTAAACCATTACAATCTGACACAGTTTCTACTTTGCCTTTAGAGAGAGTGTGTAGTGAAAAGAACACTGGAGCAGGGATTAGGCCTGGCTTTCCTTTTATACCATGAGCTTCCAGGTAAGGCAGTTGACCCTCGGTTTTGTATTCCTCCTGTAAATTGAGGGATTAGCCTGGTGGTAAGATTCCATGGGCTCTCCTGTCTTTGACTGTGACCTATCTTCTTAGGTCAGTTTAACAGTAAAATGTTGATGAAAATTTTAATGATTATGACACCACTATTTACTAAATGAAGATTAAACAATGCACTCAAAATCCTAAAATAGGCTCATGACCTAAAGTTCTAAAATTTAGCTTTTCAAGGTGGTTTAATAAACTACTTAGATTCTGTTAGAGATCTTATTACAGAGGATTAACTTGACATCTTTTTCACTGAACTCATTAACTGAGAGGAGTAAATCCTTTAAGTATCATTAACTAAGAAGCGGTTAGGGGTGAGGGCCTCTGAGAAACCTGGTGCCTTCAAGGCAATAGGGAAGATTTCTCCATTCTCCTGCCGAAATATGGACAATGTTAACACAAAACATAGTGTTGCCCTGATATCTGTACATGGTTATGGATATTTGAAAGCACTCTGTAGAAAATTAAATGTATTATGTTTTAATTACATTTAAATACTTTAATTTAAAACTTCACTTGAAAAACCAAATACTGCTGTGTTCCTTTCTTGTTTTATAAGAAATCACCATTGGGCTGGCTGAGTGGCCCGTTGGTTAAGAGCTGGCTTGGGACGCCAGAGGGCCCCAGTTCAGATCCCACATATGAGGGCCAGTGACACTGCCCTCCACAGCTAAGGTGCTGAACAACAGCTCAACCTGGAGTTGGGCTGCCGTGAGTCGCCGGTGACGGCGTAGGCTGCAGCCCCTGCTGCAGTGGGTTGCCATGGGCTACCATGTGTACATGGCTACCATGTGTAGCAAGCAGCCAGCGTGAGCGGCCAGCAGCCGCAGTGAGCGGCCGTCCAGAAGCCGGCGACTGATCTGCCTTGCCCGGGAAGAGCGCAATGATGGTGCCAACTTGGGCCAGTGAAGCAACGTCCTTCACAACTAAACTGAAGAACAAAAGGAGAGCAACTTGTCTGTTCCCCTTCCCCCAATTCCCCAGCGCTGTTCCCATCCCCCAATAAAAACCTTTAAAAAAAAAAAAAGAAATCACCATTGATTAGGCCCAAATGATTCGGGGGATTAAGATGCATTTATTTCAAACACATCAGGAAGGTCAGCTGTCAGTCCTTCTGTATTCAAATTCACTGACACATCATGACAAAAGACACATCCAACAGGGAGTCCCTAATGGTCCTGCTAATTGGCCCACTTTTCAGCAAGACAAGTAGATGAAAGTGAAGTGTTTAGCCAGAGGACAAAGAAAAACTGATCATTCTTCCCTTTGCAGCATATTTTATGATTAAAACAATATATACATATAAGATCATATGGCATTTGTCTGTTTCAGACAGATTTATTTCACTTAATATAATATTCTCTAGCTCCATTCATGTTGTTGCAAATGGTAAGATTTATTTTTTTTTATGGCTAATACTTCATGGTATAAACATACCACAGTTTCTTTATCTGACTGTCTACCGATGGGCATTTCAGTTCTTTCCATATTTTACTTATTGTGAATGGTGCTGCACTAAACACAGGGGTGCATATATTTTTTTGAATTAGTGTTTTGGATTTTCTTTGGATAGATACCCCGGGGTGGAATTACTGGGTCATAAGGTAGTTCCATTTTCAGGTTTTTGAGGAAACTCCATACTGTTTTCCATAGTGGCTGCAACAATCTGCAGTCCCACCAACAGTGCACCAGGGTTCCCTTTTCTCCACAGTCTCGCCAGCACTTGTTGTTTGTTGATTTATTGATGATGGCCATTCTGACAGGAGTGAGCTGGTATCTCATTGTGGTTTTTATTTGCATTTGTCTAATGATTAGTGAACTTGAACATTTTTTCATATGTCTGTTTGCCAACTATATGTCCTCTTTAGAGAAATGTCTCTTCATGTCCTCTGCCCATTTTTTAATTGGGTTGTTCGCTTTTTGGTGTTGAGTTGTATCAGTATTTTATAAATTTTGGATATTAACCCATTAGATGTATCATTGGCAAATATTATATTCTCCCATTCAGTAGGATGTCTTTTTTGTTTTGTTGATGGTTTCCTTTGCTGTGAAAAAACTTTTTAGTTTGATGTAGTCCCACATGTTCATTTTTTCTTTTGCTTCCCTTGCCCAAGTGCTAGATGGGAGCGGGGTAGTAAAGCTTATGTAGGGTACCAGATGGGTCCTGGGTTTAACAGGGGGATCACTTCATGAACTGTATGGACGCCTGACCGTGGTGTTATACACCTGAGGCTGAAGTTGAACAACATTGAATGTCAACTATAATACACACACACGCACAAAAACGAGGGAAGACAATTAAGTTTGCGAACTCATCCTAGAAAAAGTGCTATATACCTCACTGCCGAATATCACTACAGTCACCTTTGATGTACTTCTTTTGGGAAACTGCACGGATACCTGTGCCTAGTCCACCCTTCAAAGCAATTTTGGAACTCTTTTTCTGGAATGGCCATCAGAGCTGTTGTCATATTACCCTTGATATCCTGAATGCCATCAAAATGTCTTCCTTTCAATATTTCCTTTATTTTTGGGTAAAGAAGAAAGTCATTTGGGGCCAGATCGGGTGAGTAGGGAGGGTGTTTAATACAGTTATTTGTTTACTGGCTAAAAACTCCCTCACAGACAGTGCCGTGTGAGCTGGTGCATTGTCATGATGCAAGAACCCTGAATTGTTCGCAAAAAGTTCTGGTCATCTAACTTTTTCACGCACCCTTTTCAGCACTTTCAAATAGTAAACTGGGTTAACTGTTTGTCCAGTTGGTACAAATTCATAATGAATAATCCCTCTGATATCAAAAAAGGTTAGCAAAGCATTGCAGCAAGTTCGCGGACTTAATTGTTAGACCTTGTGTGTGTGTGTGCGTGTGTGTGTGCGTGTGTGTGTGCGCGCGCGCGCGCGTGTGTGTGTGTGTGTGTGTGTGTGTGTGCACATGTGCACATGTAGTCACGGGATGTGGAGTACAGCTGAGGGAATAGAGTCAATGGTATTGTAAAACCTATATACAATGTCAGAGGGATAGATTGGGGGAGTTATCACTTTGTGAGGGGTGTAAATGTCTAACTATCAATCTAATGTCTAACTTTGTATACCTGAAACTAATAAAAAAGAAAAAAAACAACAACAATGTATACATAAAAGACAATATCTGAGCAGGAAAATGAAACAGATTCCAAGGGTTTCCTTTTCCTTTTCTGCAGCAAAGCATGTCCATGGTTTAGCTTTGTTTTCTGAATAGGCGTAGTCTTATTTATACTATTTGCTAAAGGCCTAGTCATGGTTCTGGAAAATGTTCACCTTTCTTTATTCCTTACCTATATTTATAAGAAGAATGAGAGCGAGTATCTGGCAGAACAATAGATAAATACGAACAAATTCCAGGGCTGACCATCTACCAAACAAAACGGCAACTACAAAAGAACTCTCATTTTCAAACCAACGAAGTGCTGCCTGCCTCCTACTAGCTAAGGAGAAGGGAAGGTGTCCGGGATAGTTGTTGATGGACATCGGAGCTGCTCCAGCTGTCAGAAACACAGCTGTTGGGTTTCTTTCTGAGTGATCAGTACTACAGGTGCCCTCCAGCTAGTATGCTTCCGGATAAGGTCCAGTGGAGAGCTAGCTGCAAAAGAGCTGAACACTCGGCTTCTAATAGCAAATGCAAAAAACAAATTTCACAACAAATTGCATTTTCAGCACTGCCTGATGCCACACAATTAAACGGGCTGAATTTGTTCTAGTCCACTAACTCAGAAGACATCATGATGGAATAGTTTCTCTTCGTGAATGTTAAATGTTAAATCAGTTAAGAGGGAAAGCTATGTTTTAGGTTTTGTTTTTTTTTTTAACTTCTACTACGTGGCAGGAGGGTGGGGGTAGGAAAGCTGATCAAGCTTATTAGAGCTGCTCGATTAGGAGAAAGCAAATAAGGCTATTTAACATTTCACCAAGGTGAAATCTGCCAATGAGACCTTTCCAGAACTCTTTTGTGCACATTTCTTGTTGTTTTTTTTTTTAAACTTGGAGAGCAGGAAATGGAAATGCTAATATTTTTATCTAGCATGTCAATTTTTTTTTCAAAGCCTCGTGTATAGTAGATACAGTATAGGCAAAACATATTAATAAATACATTCATACAATGCCTACTGTGTGGCTGGCACTATAGGCATATGCTAACTCATTTAATCTTCTCAGTAAGCCTCTGTGATATATACTAATGCCATCACTTTCTACAGATGAAGGAGCTAAGTAAGGCCCAGAGAGGTTAAGTAACTTAACCAAGGCCACAAACCAATAAATGGCAGAATGAGAATTTGAACTAGCCCGACTGAGTTCAGAGCCTGTGCTGTTGATCCCTATATCCTGCTGCTCTTGAACTCACACTGCTTTGATATCTGTTCAAATAAAGTACAACTGTTCAGCCCACTTTCTTGGGAACAATAGTTTCAATACAGAATCCATTTGATGACACATTTGTGTGTTAATGATAAGTGCAAGCCACAATGTGGTGAAATTGGTCCAAGGAGTCAACAAAGGGATACAGGAAAGCTGGCATTACACATTTCTCACCAGTGGGTGATTTGTGAAGAAACATCCTTCCCAACAATATTGGTCCAAGCACTTCCACAAACCTTTAGGCTACACCCTTTCCTCTACCTTGACTGTTACCTGTCTTACATATTGGCAGTGCAGGGTAGAATGGTTAAGAACATGTACTCTGGTGTCAGTCTGCCTGAATTAGAGTCCTGAATCCATTCCTTGCTAGCTATGTGACCTTGGGAGAGTTACTAACCTTCTAAGTCTTGGCTTATTCACCTTCACCTTTTCAATGGGGATTATAATAGGGCTTCCCTTACACAGTTTTGACAATTACATATGCTTCTGCATATAAAAAGCTTAGTGTAATATTTGGAAAATGAAAGTGTTCAAGAAATATTAACTGTTATGATATGCTACGAACAGTGCCGTGCTGCCATTTACCTCTCTCAAACTCAGTTTCTTCCTCTGTAATATGGGGCTAATATAATATCTATCTGACAGGGTTACTAGAAAAAAGTAGGAACAAATATGCAATTGTGGGTTTAGGAATTTCAAATTTAAAGTCATATGTAGAATCAACTTCCTACCTGCTGTTCTTACTTCATCTTTTCTTTCCTCAACCTTAAAGTAATATAAGTCTGAATCACACTGCCATCATCTTCCCTGTTCAGAGTGATGCCTGAATAGGTAAGAGTGAAAGGCAAAGGAAGCAGAGAACAATGAAACAGGATTGAGAGCAAGTCCAAGAGCAAATCTAAAAATTATGAGAGTTCTTATAAAACTTTAGCTTGACTGATGACTTAGATCTAGAAAAAAAATTGGTTTCCTTTTCTGTTTTATGCCTTATATATCATTTCCTTCTGATTTTTTTTTTCTTAAAGAGTGGAGCGACCCTCTCTTCTTTATTGAAATATTAAGAAGAGTACATGTTTTGTATAATCAGATTTTTATTTTTATAACCTATAATTGTGTTGACATAATGAATAACATCATACATATACAGCTTAATAAATTATAAACTATTAGAACTAATAAATGAATTCAATAAAGTTGCAGGACACAAAATCAATATACATAAATCTGTTGCATTTCTACACACTAATAAAAAACTATTGCAAAAATAAATTTTAAAAAAATCCCATTTGCAATTGCATTAAAAAGAATAAAATACCTAGGGATAAATTTAACCAAAAACGTGAAAGACCTGCACACTGAAAACTATAAAACATTAATAAAGTAAATTGAAGAAGACACAAACAAATGAAGAAATAGCCTGTGATCATTGATTGGAAAAACAATTTTGTTAAAGTAGTCATACTACCCAAAGCAATCTACAGATTCAATACAATCCATATCGAAATTCTAAAGGCATTTTTTTCACAGACATGCAACAAACAATCTTAAAATTTGTATGAAACCACAAAAGACCCCAAATAACTAAAGTGATCTGAAGAAAGAACAAAGCTAGAGGCATCACTCCTGGATTTCAAACTATATTACAAAGCTATAGTAATCAAAACAGTATGGTATAGGCATAAAAACAGACCCAGAGATTAATGGAACAGAACAGAAAACCCAGAAATAATCCCACATTTATGGTTAATTAATTTATGACAAAGAAACCAAGTAATACAATGAGAAAAGGACAGTCTTTTCAATTAAATGATGTGAAACTGGATAGATACATGCAAAAGAATGAAAATGAACCACTGTTTTATACCATAACAAAAATTTACTCAAAATTGATTAAAGACTTCAATGGAGGAACTGAAACCGTAAATCTCTCTCGAAACAAACATGCATGGTAAACTCCTTGACAGCAGATTTGGTGATGATTTTTTGAATGTTAAACCAAAAGCACAAAAGACAACAAAAACAAACAAGTGGGGCTACATCAAACTAAAAATGTTCTGCACAGAAAGGAAAGCCATCAAAAAATGTAAAGGTAACCTACTGAATGGGAGAAAATATTTGAAATCATTTATATGATAAAGGGTTAATATCCAAATTCTATAAAGAACACCTATAACTCAATAGCAATAATAATAATAATAATAATAATAATAATAACACAAACAAAAAACAATCCAATTAAAGAATGGGCAGAAAACCTGAATAGACATTCTTTCCAAAGACATACAGATGACCAATAAATAGATGAAAAGATGCTCAACATCACTAATCACCAGGAATATGCAAATCAAAACCACACTGAGGCATCTCCTCACACCTGTTAGAATGGCTATTATCCAAAAGACAAGAAATAACAAGTGTTTTTGAGGCTGTGGAGAAAAGGCAATGCTTGTGCACTGTTGTTGGGAAGGTAAATTGGTACAGCTACTATGAAAAACAGTATGGGGGATCTTTAAAATATTGAAAATATAATGACTGTATGATCCAGCAATCCCATTTCTGGATATATATTCAAAGGATATGAAGTCACTGTCTCCAAGAGATGCCTGCACGCTTATGTTCATCGAAGCATTATTCCCAACAGCTAAGATAACGGAAACAACCTTAGTGGTCATTATCAGATGAATGGATAAAGGAAATGGGATGTATATACAATGGAAAGTTATTCAGCCATAAAATAAAGAAAGAAAGAAAGCAAGAAAGCAAGCAAGCAAGCAAGCAAGCAAGAAAGAAAGAAAGAAAGAAAAAAAGAAAGAAAGAAAGAATAAAATCTTGCCATTTGTGACAACATGAATGAACCTTGAGGGCATTATATTAAGTGAAAGAAATCAGATAAAGAAAGACAGATACCATGTGATCTTGCTTATGTGTAGAATCTTAAACAAACAAAAACAAGCTCAAAGATCTAGAGGACAGATTGTTGGTTTCCAGAAGCAGGTGGTCAAGAGTATGCAAAATAGATGAATGGTGTCAAAAGTCAAAAGGCACAAATTTCCAGTTATAAAATAAATAAGTTATGGGGATGTAATTTACAGCATGGTGACTATAGTTAATAATATGATATTGCATATTTTAAAGTTGCCAAGAGAATAAATCTTAAAAGTTCTTATCTCAAGAAAAATATAATCTATAACTATCCACAGTAACAGATGTTAACTAGACTTATATCTGGTGACCATTTTGCAATATCTACAAATATCAAATCATTATGTTGTACACCTGAAACTAATATGTTGTATGTCAATTATGTGAATTAAATAAATCATTCGTTGTACTTTTGAAACTGTTATATGTGAATTATATATAAAAAAACATTATAATGAAACAATTTAAGAATAGAATCATTAAGTGAATTTTTGTTACCAACATTTATTGCTTCTACTTCTATTTCTTTTTTTTTCCTACTATTAATATTTCCTTAACCTAGTTCCATGGGACATGCCTTCTAAATATAAATATTTCTATGAACACATGTTTTTAGAAAATGCCATGGTTAACAACGTTATGTGTGTGGTTTAATCTTTAAGTCTATTTACATGAATTAATATGCAAATGAAAACTGAGAGCCTCCTTGGCCAAAGAAATTCCAGTAGAAGCTTGAAGGCCTAGCAATTAAGAGCCTACTGGTTCCAACCCAACTCTTCCTGTTTCTGCTATGGGATCCTGTGTAGACCAGGGGTTTCTTATTTGCAAAATGGGGATGAGGATAGTTTTTCTATGAGAATTAAATGAGTCAATATTCATGGAGTTACATAGGAAGAGTACCTGGCACCTAGTAAATGCTTAACATGGGCAATAAATAAAATAGAATTCACTATTTCCCAAACTCATTAATTTTGAAATCTCCTTTCAAGGCATATCTCTCTGGACAAGTGATCTTTGGAATAAACCTTGACTAACACTCAAATTGTTATGTACTCCTCAATAACACAGCCATTGCCTTAGCTCAGCCATTAGCCTCTCATCTGGGAATGTGGGTGCCACACCTGATCTTTCTTTTATCCATTCAGGGCTCCATCTGCACAGTTATCATCCTCAAACACAAACTTGAGTGTATTATCCCCTCCTAAAAAAGTTCCTCTCATTTCTAAGGGTTTTATAAAGTCGAAACTCCTTATTCCAATGTCCAAGTTTCTTCTAAATCTAGCCCCAGCCAACCTTTTCTGGAGCCCCCCTTCTATTCCTCTATGAAACCTCATTCCCACCAAACCCCCACTCTAGCATTACAGCCAAATTCCTCTTTGCCTTTGTTTGGCTTGTACTGTCTTCTCCACATGTTTTCTGACAAAATACTTCAGAAACAGCTCCCTTTCAGAAGCCTTCCCTGATCCCTTTCTCTACTACAGAATTAATACATACATTTATTCATATCTCTTGAGTGTAAAAGCTCTTTCTTCAACTTGCTCCCAAAGCATGTGTTCCATTGTATGAGTTTTTTCTTGCATGTTTACTCTATATCTGAGTCCTCTGGGCTCAGGGAATGATACCTACACAGACCTGTTTATGGAATACCTGACTTCACGCCTCGAACACAGCAGGATCTTAATAAATATTTGTTGCATTGTTCTGAGTAAAGAAAATAAAGCATCTTTGGGAAATTGTGTGTTTCATTTTCTGGCTCTATTGGCCATTCTCAATATTCTCAAAATGTCAAAAATTTGTCATCTTTCATTTCAATCTGTTCACATGTGTTTGTTTGTTTTTAAATCACTCCTATGTGACTCAGATCCAGGTGAGGTGCAGACCGGTTTCGAACATTGCTTGATGCTTAGTTTAACTTCTTTCTCCCTGTCATACTTCATTTTTAAAAGATGTTTCAATGCTAAGATAAGAGTAGTGGTCATCAGCTTAACACCTCATCATTGTGTTTAATCCTCCACCTCTCCTCAGTAACTATATATATATATATATATATATATATATATATATATATATATATATATATATATTTATATATATATATATCTCAGTTTCATTCTGATAAGAAAGATCAGATGAAGTACCTTTCCAATAGGAGCCTGCCTGATAATCTTGGGTACAAAAGGACACTGGTGATTTTCTTCCTCTATGGAAAGCTGCTAAAGCAGACAACCTAAATAAAGCTAAGTGCTCTGGTAACATGCATAATGGGACAGGCAGGTCTGGTGATCAGTGCAAATAAATCCATGACTATTGTCTGTGTTGGTGTTATCAGCATTATTCTTCTGGTCTGGAAATATAAGCAGAGAATGGCTTTCTCCACTGTCAAGAATGCTGGCCAATCACAGCTGAGGGTGGTAAGAAACACCACCCAGAAATCTCACCTCACATTCTCCAGAGGGAACACAGCAACCTCTCTAGGGTATCAACTTGGCACTCCCTGAATACAAGAAGCCAAACAGGCCTTTTAGCTATGTTTCATTTGTGTAACCCAGCTATTATGTAGCAAAATAAAAAGCATGAAGAAAGGAAGGGGACTTTGGTACACAATTTTTCTGCTAAACAGGGTATCTCTTTTTATATCTTGTGTGTCAATTAAAATGTATTACATTATTACATATGCATAGGGGTGTGTGGATATCCTCTAGATTTCAATTTAGAGATATTTATAAGTGAAAATATTGAAAAATAGGATTGCTAAAAATGAAAGTTCCTGGGCTGATACAAAGCGTTTAAAAACTTATACAGATTTTTAAATACTGTCCAAAAAGACTTTAGAAAAATCAGTCTCTAGATGTCCAGATTGAGATTGTAAAGTTGATTTTGCTTTCAGAGATCATTCTGGTTTAAAAAGAAATAGGAAGGATTGTATGAATATTACAGGAACTGTTTCATTCAGAATATCAAATTTCACAGATGATTTATTCCATAATGATAATGCATCTTGTGATGTTTATTAAATTAAAGGACTTGATAACCAGGAAACTAATACCCAAAACATGTCCTTAAACATTTGGCTGATAGCTAATACTTCCTTAAAAGTTTAAAGTAGATGTTTAGTCTATGTTCAGGAGAAGTCATAGAGATACATTTGAAAATTCTTCTCAATGATTTCTTCACTATAGAACAACCCTGTTTACATTGAACCAGGCAGAAAATATGCACTACTGAGCAAAGGAAAATCATTTGAATATCTTGGGCTGTCGGAAAAGCCATGATGCATTTTTGCAATGAAAAACATTGAAAAAATACGTCATGATTTTTCCGACAACCCAATATTAAGATTAAAACCTGTATCAACACTGAACTTGATTCTCTGATGGGAGGACTGGATACTGGGCACAAGTAAACCTTTGGAGAGATTTCCTGTGAAGGCGGAAGGTAGATCAGTATCTAATCTTCACCAGTAACATCTGTGCACGTGGCCCAGAGTCCACACTGGCAGCTGCAGGTGCCAGTTCTGCACTGCTCTGTGGGAAATGGGCATCTGTCCCATTTTCAGCAGTAGATTGGGACTATGGGAAAGGAAATATGTTTGTTCACTGCTTCAACAGGACACACATTTTGTAATTTTTTAAATCTATTTGATGTGGACTTTTCAAAATGGTACATATAAAGTCATATTTAAACAAAAGAATCATATTTGAAATACTCTTGAACAAGCTTAGGATTTGAAGGACTTAGCTGGAAGATATTCTTTATAGCCATGCTGTTTAATCCATCCCTCTAGCTTTTTCTGAGGAGGTGCCACAATTTATTTCCTTGACACTTGCAGACTGATAACCTGTCCATGAGTAGGAAGTAGGTGGAGGCTAACTGATTGGCAGCAGCCAGGATGGCTGCCTCCATATTTCAAGAGATGAAAAAGCCATGATAACAGACTCTAGTTATCCCTTCTGCTGGTCAAAATACAGGGTGGGAAGAGGACATGGCAGAGTCTGTTGCCCTCCAGTAACTAAGTGAAATTCTTCAACTAATCAGCTTGGAATCCTTATTCTGAGTTTTAGTAGGTGGTCTCAAATATTGACTTTGATGACATGAATAATGTAGTAACTAAAGGAAATTAAATGCATTCTTTGTTAAGGTGTGAAAAGCATCATGAGTCATGTGCAATCCAATTGATATTGATTCATGGGAACAGCCAGGCTGGGATTCTCAGGAACAGTTGAAAACTTGCTTCTGCCCTGGTTATACCAGCTTCCTAATCGGGCTAATTTTACTTCTTTGGGTGACATGTGGGAACGATGAAAACAAAACAAGACAAAACAAAAACAACTGCATTGATCTGCTCAGGGTCCCATAACAAAATACCATTGATCGGGTGGCTTAAATATTGATTTCTCACAGTTCTGGAGGCTGGGGATTCCAAGATCAAGGTGCCAGCCTGTTTGGTTCAGAGAGCTTTCTTCCTGGCTTGCAGACAATCACCTTCTGCCTCCGTCCTCTGTGGCAGAGAGAGAGCTAGCCAGCTCTCTTCTCACCAGATCACTAATCCTAACATACCATGGCCACACCCGTATGACCTCTTTTAACCTTAGTTACCTGTGTAATGGTTCTATCTCCAAATACAGTCATATTGGGAGTTGAGCCTTCAACATAGAATTTTGGAGGGGAAAAAAATTCAGTCTATACTAACAACCACAACCTGTAAGATATCTGTCCTGTGAACCTCAGAAGGCAAATCATAGTAATGATATGAGATTGTAGCATAGCAACTCGAAGGCTGTCATTGAACCAGAAATGTTGTCATTACCTGGGAGCTTGTTAGAGATGCAGAATCTTAAGCACCCTCTCCAATGATTCAGAATCTGCATTTTAACAACATTCCCAGGTGACTAAAGCGTGAAAAACAGTTACAGAATTCATAATAAAAGCAAGGGTTAATTTTGTCCATTGTGTTAGAACTTCTCCCTTAACTGGAACTGGCAAGATTATTTATTGTAACAAAATTAATAGGAAATACTTGGCTAGATAATTAATTAGTATTATTTTTTCTATTGTAGGTATAATTAATCTATTGACTGAATTTCAAATCTTGACATTTTGTGAATATAATCTATGAGAGGCCATTAGATTCCTTAAGTAGAAAGTTTAGAAAAAGTTCTCTAAGCTTATCCATAAACTAAAAAAATTTGGTTAACTGGGCCATTGGGTGAAAAACATGCTACTTGTCTCTTACAAGTGCTTGTGGTTAAAAATGGCATTATTTTTAAAATAAATAACACTTTAAACTAGACATATATTTCTACAACACAGGGAGTGAGACATTATTATAATGGAATTTTCAATTATGTAGCATTTCAAAGCAACTTTTAAAAATTTATTACATAATGTCAAAAATGTAGAATTATGCCCCCAAAGCTTAATATTTTGGCCCAGTCCTAAAAAGTGTTTAATAAATCAAAACCCTTCTTATAACTGACATTTATAGGTCCCTAGTACATATTTCCTTAACATTCTGCCTAAACACCAAAATGGATGAAATATACAAGAGAATACAATTTTCTTTGCCAATACGAAATAAAAGATACAGCCTACTATCATTATTCAAAATATTAGCATTGAGAGATCACTGAAAATATCAACAAACATTCTTTATAGTTATAGGTGAATAGCAAATACAAGTAACATAGTCCCCATGTAATAATTTATGAGATCTTTGAAGGGATATATTTTAATGTTAGCATATATTCTGGATTAATTTTATAGTACAATATTCAAATTTATGCCCGAACGCTTAAAGAATGCGTCATGAAAAAAAGCAAGGTAGGTTAGTAATGGTATGACTTGCATAATTATTAGCTAAACTTCCACAAGTATACAGTCTATATTGCTAAATCATGACTTTTTCTTAATTTATATATATTTTGGTTTGTTTGTTTTACACCTGCGCTGTTGTGAAAAGTTGGAATAGCTTGTATTTATAAGAACCATAAAGAATACTGTGATGTGATACAGCATTAATACTATTATAGATCTCCTAGCTTATTTATAATACAGCTCTCAGTAAGCAGATATTTTTGGAAGGGCCCACGAAGTAACAGAGCAATAGAGCTGTGTGGGGAGGTGGCATCGACATGTCATCATATACTTCAGGGCATTGTGTAGCACCAGGCACAATGTTTAATCCTTCAGAAGTGTGATTATTGCAGGAAAACCACACCCCACTGCTCTGCCTTACTGCTGTTATAAAGAATCTTTATTATGGGAAGCTCTTTTGTACTGCAGGAAGATGAATTCCACACTTTAGAATGTTAAACAGCAGTTTCAGCAGAGTTGTGGAGTTCACACAGATTAATCTACCCCTTTGGAATATTCATGATTCAATCAGGATGCTCTCTGAATCTCCGAAATTTTACCATTGTAAAATAAACTAGGTACATCCTGATGAAGCAGCCTGTGCCTGGCAAATGCCTTCATTAGGTTTTTTTTGAAAAGTATTTTATGAATTCTGTTACTATCAAAGAACATCTCTCTATGAAAGCTGATTCAATTGCACTCAAGCAGAATTGGTATTATTGAAAAACTGGTACTGGAGAAAAACAGGATAAAACCAAAACATTATGAGGCAAAGTGCATTGATGATGCAAATCAAATGCACATGGTTTTATTATAATTGTGTATTAACTGAAGAACTGGGGATTGTAAATGATGCGTTTTTGGTGAAGAGTTCGCCTGAATGCCTTACATATTCATTAGCTTTCCACTTTTACTCACTAAAAGTCCAGGCTTCTCTCCTACACACCTGGCATTGTGCCTCCATGACTAAAATAAATATTTTGTATTCAAAAGATGATTTTATATATTAAAATGCAACAAAACCAAGTATTACATATAACAAATTTATTTCTACTAATCCGCATATTTTCATCTGATTAGCAGATTTTGTTCTTTTTATACAATGCCAGAACACTATAAGAACTATTCAAAGATTCGATTTAGAAAGGATTGAAGTGTCCCTTAAGAGTCTCACTCTTAAAGATGAGGAAGTGGGGTGTGGGGGAAGTTGTGAAGGACAGGAAGCTGTCGTGGGTGACTCTAACCCACATCCCATCCTTAACTGTGATAGAACCAGGGACAAGCCCAGACACAGTACTCCTATTTTGGTATAGTTTACAGGTACCAGCAGCTATCAGGTTCAAACTAAAACAAAAAATCATTGTGGTTATTGGACATTACATGTGTGGGAAAGAGGACAGGGAAAGGGCATTTCAGGTGAACTTTTCAGTTTTATGTAGGTGCTGCTCAGTGAACACACTATTTCTAACACATATACTCTTGTTTGGCCCCTTCTATCCAGGACTGACTGATTTGGCTTGGTTACTGACATTTAAATATGATTTAAATTTATACCTTTGGAAGAAAAGTTGGAAATGGGGGTGACAAAATACCTCTGCTCCGGTTTAGATGTTCCAACATTCTACTTCACAGTGAAAATTGAGGGAATTTAAGTCATTATTAGTGATTAAGATATATGCGTTAATTATTATGTTTATATTTCATTATGACTTAAAAAACAACTTATTTAGACTAGCTTACCTAATTTAGTATTTTCATTCACAACTATTTTAACAGATGTGACACACACTTTCTAAATATGTGCTGAGTTTTCTGTTTTCTAAAGAAAATGACAATGTTTTATAGCATGATGGTTTTCTGGAACATATACAATCTCTCTTATGCTAAAGGTGATTGTTCCTCAAAATAAAATGATAATAAAAAGATTCAAATTAATTCATGTGCTTATTGCTGATCCCTATGTGCTGGCTATGAAGTGAAATTCCTCAAAGATATCCCTTCCCTAAAATTAGTTTGATAGATTTTATTGCCTTTTAATTTAATACTAACTTGATCCACTTAATCAGTTAAACCCATCTATACATGTATAGTGGCCTCTGTGTTAATTGAAATCCATCAGAAATATGTTTTTGCCTTGTCTTTTTTCTAAGGAAGGTTATGATTAATACAGTGAAGCTTCTTGACATGAAATACAGTTTTATTAAATCATCATTAGAAAGCAAAAGAAGGAAAAAGCTGGACTGAGATGGAACTTTCTAGAACCCTCCTAAATGTTTTCATTTCTTCCGTATGCCCGTGATTAGCTTATCTGATTTATTTACACATCATCTTTGAAGAATGGTACATATGTCATGAGGGCCAACCACAGAGAAATCACCTGAACAGGTTAAGTAAATCACACTGCACTAGCTTTTGTACCCTTATCAAAGACAGACTACTTTAAGAAATATGGAGCCTTTCTTAGAAGGGACATTATATAAGAGGATGGACATGATTAGTGAAAAATCTCTCACACGTAGGAGAAAAGCAGCTCATGCTGGTTGCTCTACGGCAAACACACTGATGTAAGGGCAAGGATCCCTGGACCATTTATCCAAGTGGAGCCCACTTCCCATGCATCATCCCATGCTGTCAGTGTTCTACATCAAATGTTGTGCCTCCTACAAATCAAAGCTCTCACTGAGATATCACTAGGTCAGAAACTTACTTTGAGGAGTCATCCTCCTGTTTAAGTGATAGAGCAATGAACAACTCTAGATTCTGAGATGTGAATCATTTTCATAAAAGAAAGATGGGGGGAAAGGACAGAGTACAAGAATGTCAACAGAGAATTGTTTTGTGTGAATGCAGATCACAAGGAGAGAAGGTGAGGAAAGAACTCCATCATTTTAATTGTGTCTACTCTGCACAAAGGCAGATGGCCTTGGGTGTTTAGGAAAGCCACAGGATAGCAGCATATGGATGAACCTCACTCAGGCTTGCTACCTTCAAATGGGCATTGATACCTCCCTTCCTTTCCAGGCCCAGACAGCAGCAGACACACCTGACATTTCCTTCTACCTCAGGGGCTTTATGGCTGAGCAAAATTTATGGTTCCCTCTGCTGGAATTCTAGGATCCTACCCTATACAGGAGAATTATAGGCCGATTGGGTGAAATTTATCTATATCTAAAAACAAATTGGCATTAGCTCTTCAGGATATTATTTGCATCTTAATGGCTCCTTTATATGAGACAATTAAAGTGGGGGAAGAGTGCTGGTCATTTTGGGTTCCTAAGCAGCTCCATTTTGGGATTAGAAGACACCTTCAGAGAAACCTCGCAGACAGCAGTCTGTTTCTCTGTGCAAAGGGCTAGTCTGGTAGAAAATGCTTATTGGCCTCAGATCCAAGCTATGATTTGGATGAAAAATCTAATATCAGGATATGAAGGCAATTTTTATTTTTACCTAAGAACCGTCTATTTAGTATAGATATCTCTTTCGGAACCCTTAGCTGCCTCAGGAGACTCACCTTTTGCTTTGCTGTTATTATTATTTGGCTTACAAATATTTACTCTTACATCACTGATGATAGCAAATCAGTCAGGATGATAAAACTCAGCAGAAGGAATTGGCGGGGAGTGAGGGGTATGGTAAATGGGGGCGTTGAGTTAAAAGGGAGGTAAAAATGGAAAAAGTCTGGCAAAGAGGAGAGAGCACTGTACTGTTTCTAGGCTTTTTCTTCCATTTACAGCAGAGCAGTTAGATCTCAGATCTTGGGTGACACACTTGGAACGAGCCTCAGTTTCCCCATCTGTGGAGATAATAAGTGCTTTGCCCATATCATGGGGTTGTCATATGGAACGGAACAGGTGAACTGTATGCTCCATGATAAATGCTACCTTTTTATCCATCCTGTTTATTAGTGTACCCTTAACATGGATATCATCTTTTAATAGGCACTTAATAAATGTTTAGTGAACTAAAGACACATTACACAATCAAATGACAACAGGGCTGTCAACAGGTTTGAACTGAGTGCTACATCAAGTAATAAATATACCTAAACTTGGACTCCAAAGTACTAAAGGAGCGCTGCATTCCACAACCAGAGAGGCTAGATCCTCTTAGGCATTTCTTGTACTTCATATTGTACGGCATTTTATTTCTTCCCAAGCAGCAGCAGCATAATTTTCTTTTACTCTTACAATACCTCTGTGAAGTCGATGAGGAAATGACTGTTATCACCATGTTTTTTATAGGAAATTAGGTCAAGTAACTTGATCGGAGACATTCCTCTTCCCACCACCCACTGCACTGCAGCAAAACCATAGTCCAATGGCAAACTCCCTTATATACTTAACAGACTCTTGAGTAATTTTTTCTACTTCTATTTTTATATATGCTACAAGCCTTCTAAGATCGTGGTTTTATATAGTGGAGTATGTAGTCATATTCGAATGGTATGAGAGAAGGCTGAGGTTTTTGTTTACTTTTTTTTTCTCCTATGTGAAAATTAAACCCTCAGCCCCTAGCCTGGAGCTGCTTTTTTACTTTTTGTGGTAATTATGGTAGTTTAAAAACATTATGTCCACAATCTATTTAACACTCTTCCCTTTAAAAGATGGAAGGTTGAGTGGGGGCTGGACTTAGGACTTGCTTCTAATGAAAAGAATAAAGCACAAATGATTATGTGTGATTTAGAGAGAATAGGTCATGAAAATTTACCATGGCTTCCTTTTTGGTCATTCTCTCTCGCTTAAATTACTTGTTTTGTGGGAAGCCAGGCTACCAATGGAAAGGCCCATGTGACAAAGAATGTTGGCCTCCTGCCAATAGACATGTAAGTGAGCCATTTTGGAAGTGGACTCTCCAGGCTTACTCAAAACTTTAGATAACTGCGCCCAAGCCAACACTTGACTGCAACTCAATGAGAAACTTAAATCCAGAACCACCCTGCTAAGTTATTCTCGAATTCCAGGGCCATGAAATGATGAGATAATGTTTTGGGAACAATCAATTATTTAGCAATAGATAATTAATGCCATATATATATATATATATATATATATATATATATATATATATATCCCCCCCCCGGCATTTCTATTTCTGTAGTGGGTAAATGTGGGCTGTCTATATCATGACATTTGGTCATGCTGCTTGAAATTTCTGGGCACAATATACTACACAGTAAAATGCTGAAATCATAAATCTATAGCTAAATTAATTTTTACATATATGTAGACATGTGCCTTTATTTTAATGTGTCATTTGCTTATATGTTTGATCAATTATTTAAATAATTGCTACTCATACAACCCTGAATGCTTAAAAGAAGACACTGATTCTTCAAGTTTGGGTATTCATAAGTTTTCAATTCAATTAAGGAGGATACGATCATATTTCTTCCAGTGTTTCATTGGAGAAGTTCTCAGTGAAATAAAACTCCAGAAAAAAAATTAAAACTCAAAAACTTTCTAAATACATCATATTGAATTATTGACTCACACACACACACACACACACACACACACACACACTACACAGACACCCCACATATGTGGTGTGTGTGTGTGTGTATGTGTAAAACACACACACACAGTTATATGATATTATAAAAAGCTACTCAATTACCATTTCTGTTTCTAAATTTATAAAGCAAATGCTATATTGCCACAGAAGTGTTAGTATGAAGATTAAATGTTATTATGTATATCAAATGCCTAGCATAGTGCCTTGTTCATAGAAATCACCATAAAGTATCAATTCCTTTTCATAGCTTTCTTTTCTGTTTCCTACTCATAGTTAATTAACCCGATGTAACTAACTGAAAAGGAAGAGTTCTAACAGGGAGGTACGACCAACAGTAAGTAGGTGAAAAGCATGAGAAGGGTAGACAGCGTTACAGGTGCACATTAGAACAAATGTGTTTTCAGGAGAAAGCACAAAGGGTTTTATCCTTAAATACAAGACCTGCCTTTAATCATATATTATTTCTTGATAAAAATAATTTTTCACTGTAGGTGGTCAAGCCTAGAAATGAAATGTTCACATGGGTTGACTCTTCTGTTTTCCTGTGAACAGGATTAGCCTGTTTTTGCTGTAATCTTTTCTTGGGTCATGACAACTCCTACCCAAAACTCAAAGTCCAACAAGCAATACCTGATTGGCCAAGCTTAGGTCATGTGTCATTTCTTTGATGTACCAGAATGATAAGAGAAAGAATATGGCCCCCTTGGCTATTATGTTGGTTGGCAAATACTTGGGTTAACGCTTACAGTAAAATTATTCACAATGGAGAGAAGCACTAGTCCCTAGAGCAAATTACACTATATTAGGAGAAACAAAGGTAGCTTGGCTGGACTAATTTCTTTAACTAATTGTGTCTTGACTAGTTCATTTGAAAGGAAGAGAAGCTACACATGTCAATGAGGCTACAGAAATGGGAAGGGGTCATGATGAAATGTGAGAGTAAAATTGTATAACTATATGAATATTGATAACTTGAGTTTGATTAAAACACTGATAACATTAAATATACAAATTAGAGGCATTTTTTGTATTAAGAGAGAGAACAAGAATATAGGATGACTAGAAAATTTGAGAAGCTCTGCTGAAATTTACTTTAGCTTATTAAAAAAAACCTTCTGATATAAATACAAAAAAATATTCAAGCAATCGCAATGTATCCCTTTGCACGGTAAATTATGATTAACGAAAAGATGCTGTATTTAACTGACTGAAAATACTAAGGGGACAAATCTGTATCTTTTTTCTTAAAAAATATTATGACCTGAGGAATTTAGCCTGAGGTTACCATCTTTGGGTGGACAATCTAATTCAAACCACCCACTCCCAAAAAATAAATCTTGGGAGCTAAGGCAAACAGATTTTTATCAATTCATAGTGTTCAGCCCAAATGTGAATACTTCAAATAGCCAATCTCACACTCACTTAGTCTACTAGGTGAGTTGAAACATGAAAATCTTTATCTACTTGATTCTTATGAATGAGGTAGGAGGTGGTGATCTAACAAGTTAAAATGCCTGGTTTTCTGGTTGTTATTTTGGTGACAAGGTTGTATCTCTACTGTTTGCTGATATATGAGGCAGACTAAGTATAAAAAAAGGTAGTTTCTGTACAGACATTAATTAATTGTACTTCAACAAACTGACAGCATTTCATCCCGCATTCCCCCCAAAGCATTATAACACAGGGGAATTAAATCTACCTAATTTTGTATCGTAAACTCATTGGATAGAAGAGCCAAATCAGAAATATAATACTCTCTTATGAATGACTAGAGTGTATTATTGATTGTGAAGTGGGTTTCTGATATAACCAGGGATTTTACAAGTAGAATTCCTGGAAGTGATAAAATCAATGGAAGAATAAATAAAGAGCTTAACAAAACTTGGAGTATTTATACACACAAATTATGTATTTTACTTTGTATAGTTATATATACAAATAATACAATTATATATATATATATATATATAATTAAAATAGTAAGACTTTCCATCTAACTACTACTTAGCATTATTGAATTTGTCTAATTGCCAAACAATAACACTCTATACAGTATATACAATTATGTATGTACCCAAGTTAGCTTTGTTTTGTTTCTCCTGAATGCAATTTTTGTTACTTATTATTTCTATTAAGTTTAGACAACAGTAACACATATCAAATTTAAATGAATATCTAAGAAATGCTTCCTTTTGCTAATAATCAGGCCATTACTTGCTTTTCTTCCTTTTGTCACCGTTTTTGTTAATAAAACTGGCGGTATGTAGAATAACATGGAACTGTCCAAAGATGCATCTCCTTTTTTGTTATTTCACACTCTTTACAATTGTATTTCACACTTTAAAAAAAAAAGTATATTGCCCCAGCAATGTCACTATTTACCTGTACATTATTGTGCAGTGGAACAAATGTTGCTGTGTAGAATAAATAGTTTGAGGCCTTTTTGTATGCTGAGCTTGCAAAACTAAATTCCCTAGCACATATAGTGTATCATGTCCATCGTGCCCTTTAAACTACTGAAATGAAGCTTTAGTAGAGTTGCACAGAATAGACTATTAAGAATGACCTGGTGGAACATCAATGATTGCCTTTGTATTACATGCAATAAGAACTATCAAGTACTAGAATACTCAAGTGCTGGAGAACTACAAATATTCTATGTACCACCATTACAAACATTTTCATTCAAGCTAGTGATGTTCAGTGAGCTAATATGTAAACCTAGCTGAGTTTTTAAAGTTTAACCAATTCACTATAATGAAGCCTGCAATTACAGGTTTCTACCAATTGTCAAAAGATCACGATGTGGTAAAATATAAAATTACTATGTTATTTTATGAGTTTTATTCTGGCAGTTTCATAATACAAGTTCTTTCTGAAAATATATATATA
>NW_017732407.1:437575-438394 GCF_001890085.2 Hipposideros armiger | reverse complement strand
GATAATTAGTCCCAAGGACTTTATTTGCACAAATACTTTAAAACATTATAAACTACTGCCAAGTTCAAGTTTTATAACAGGGGTAACATGATGGTTGATTGTTCAATGTAATGCAGCTGTCCACTAATAAACGAAAAATGCCATGAGGGCCAGGATTTTGTCCATTTTATTCGCTACAGTATCCCCAGTACCTAGAACAATTCCTGGCATATGTAAGATTCCTTTTGAAATAATATTTGTTAAATAAATATTTACATGAATTAAATAAATATTTTAAAGTGTTAAACACGAGAGTAATGGGATATACACATTTACTCTACAGTAAAAGTCACTGGTCTGAGGGAAAGTAGACTGTTTCTCAAAAGTAGTTCAGCTCCCTAGTAAAGATCTTCAGATAGAAAATCTAACACCCTGCTAGTCTGGCCCAAACTTTCTTAGTTGTTCCTGAGCCCCTTGATTCCGATAAAAATGCCCAAACCTGGGAGTCAAAGACCTTCGTATATTCATAAAGTTCAAGGAAGTTTTGTGTACCTCCTTCAGTCTTTGGATTGAAAAACTCTGAAGAGGATTTTGCCAGAGCAAAGTCCCTCCTCCCCCACAAGGCAAAAGCACAGTTTCCTTGAATAGGAAGGAATCTCAAACTTCACCCAATTAACATCTTCATTGTTGACAATGGAAAAAAGAAAAACAACAACCTGGCAACTTGTGCCCAGTGGCTCTGGAAATGAGTGACAGAGCCAAGACTAAAATCCACGCCCCTTGCTCCTTTGTTCTAAGACCACAAAGCATAGTGACAATGACACTTCTGGCCTTTGAAAT
>NW_017732407.1:430337-434925 GCF_001890085.2 Hipposideros armiger | reverse complement strand
TCTCTCTCTCTCTCTCTCTCTCTCTCTCTCTCTCTCTCTCTCTCTCTCTCTCTCTCCCCTCCTCCCCCATCATAATATATTGAATATATAAAATATCCAACGAAACATTTATTGATATCTCAATAGGAACCATATGCTGTCATAATGAAAGAGCAACTGGAGACGATCTAGTAAAATCGCCTCTTTAGATGGGTCAAAAGCAAAATTCTGGGGGAATTAAGTGACTTTGTTAAGATTTCCAGGTGCTGGGAAGAGTTCTAAGGAGAAAGAAGAAAAAGGAAGGAAGAGCTGTTTTATATGACCAGAAGATTACAGATAGTATATAGTTGTATTTCCATTTTACCTATGGAGGACATGGTGCTTACATAAACTGTATGAGCCACAATTTGGGAATGGAAGGTTTGGTTTTCATTTCCCAAGCCCAAGCTCCTAATCATTAAATACACTGCTCCTTAATTTGAAGAATGATATAAAGCTAAAAAGAGTCTGGATTTTTATACATGATATTTTAAAATCAAAGAAGATATCCACTCTATCCAAACTAACAGGGGCATTAAGGACAGGTGATCATAAGAGTTTTTCTGAACCAATTCTTTTTTAAATAGGAGAAATTTCTGTATTAAAATACACACACACACACACACACACACACGCTAATACAGGAGCATTTACTCTTACCCTTAAAGTAATTTGGCTTTTGGCAATAGTGATAACAAAAAAAAATTAAAGAGCAGGCAGAGTATGAGATAAATTAATATATATTATTTTATATTAAATATGTACATACATATATGTAGATATCTTTTTTCAAACGATAGCTACATTAGGCTTCTAGATAAACAAAATACCCATAAACATGACAATCCCTGACAGCTGTCAAAATAAGAACTAAAAGAGACAGTGGCCAATACTACACTAGGCTGACGCACATCATTTACATCTTAGTGAAATTAAACATACTATAATAGCTTAGCTTCTAGGCAACAATCCTATTAAATTTGCAGTAGTAGTTTATGACATCATCTGCAACCCCAGGACACACATTTGAAGCTGGCTATTATGGTTAGTAATCTGTATTGCTGTTCTGGTTAGTTTTTCATTTAATTCATTGCAGGCTTCTATTAAAACAAAAAGACAAATAGCAGCAGTTGAGGATGCTGTTTTTTACAAAAGCTGTTAAGCCTCAGGCTGTGGTGATGTCACATTGTAGAATCAGTAATAATAGTTTATATTGGAGAAGCATTAAGAAGACAGAATTATATTGAAAGTTATAATAACTTAAGCATTTTTATAGTCAATNCGTTATGCTGTATTTGTTTCCTAGGACAGCTGTAACAAATTATCACAAGCTTGGTGCCTTAAAACAACAGAAATGTATAATTTCACAGTTCTGGAGATCAGGAATAAAAAAAATCAGCGTGCCAACAGGACCAGCCTCCTTATAGAGGCTTTAGGGGAGAATTTGTTGTGTCTCTTCTAGCTTTTGTTGGTGGTCAGTTGCCTTGGTTTGTGGCCACATCACTCCAAGTCTCTGCTTTGGCCTTCACATTTTTTTCTCCTTTGTGTGTCTTTTATAAGGACACTTGTCATTGGTATTAGGACCCATCTGCATAGTCCAGGATCATTTCCTTGTCTCATTATCTTTAATTTAGTTACATCTGCAAAGACCCTTTTTCCAAACTAGGTAACATTCACAGGCTCTAGGGATTAGGATGTGGACATATCTTTTTTTTTTGGGGGGGGGAGGACCATTTCTGCCATAAATTACGTGTCAGTTTATATAATATATCTCTCAGTAATGAAATGAAAGAATCCCAGTGATGAAGAGGATTTGGAGTTGGTGTCACTGACACTCATGAGCAACATCTGGAAGCCTTAGAAGTGATTTAGGAGAAATATCAGCACATGTTCCTTGTTGGATAAATCTCAGTGGAAGAGGCATACACACATTTGAAAATAATTCACTGCTCTCTTTCTTTTTTTAACAGCCTTGTAAAATCCTACATACTCTTATCCCTTTCACCTTTGTTCATATATACAATTCTTGGTTGAATTCCTTCAGTTGTAGACTCCCAAGTGACCAAATATTTCTGAGAATATAAGTTCCACACTTTCCATGGCTATCGTTAGGAAATTTCTGATTTACTGAGGTTTTATTTCTACTCTACATTATCCATTAGTTAAAAACAGGTTGTGAAATTTTGACAGAGATCTCTCTGTGACGCTTCCATGATACAGATGAAGTTTTCTTACTCCATAAAGAAGAAAACACAAGTCAGTAAACAAACGCAACTGCACTAAGTAAATAAACAAAGCTCAAGTCAAATATAGACTAGGCTTTGCTGTGTGCAAACAGACCCAGAAGAAAAACAATGAACATCTGTAGTTCAATGCCACTCGAGCATTGATTTGCTTTTAGGTGTTCAAGAATAAAAATATGTTCGCTTTGATTACAATGACTTTATTTAAATTTAGTTGTCATTAAGGCTGATTTATTTCCACTCATCCCAAGAACTTAAGTCTGTATCAATCATTTCTTTTAAAGAAGCATTTGCTTTTTAAGCTGACCAGAAGATACTCATTTTTTTCTCCTACTTATAGCTCAACTGAGGAGAGGTAAGGATAATAAAAATACAGTTGTATATCCAAAAGATTAAGATCTGTTTTCAATAACCAGATGGTGCTCCAAGATAGTTTTATGAAACCATTTCACNCTCTATGGTGGATTCCCAGAAAAGTCAGCTTCAAATAGCCCTTTGTTGGCTGTTTTGTTTGAAGGGGATGGATCTCCATACTTTATACAGACCTTCTCAAGGTGAAAGAATGAACCAGAGCATCAAAGGAAAGGATCAAATAGTTTTTTAAACTTCGATAGTTTCAGATAATTGAATTATAGTTCTTTTGAATTTAAACCGTGTTTTAGCTTAATAAAAGTGAGTAAACAAATACGAAGAAAGTGGAAAGAAAGGCATATTTGGGGGAAAGCCTCTAAATGTTTTGGATTCACGTTAAATTAAATATTATTTGAATAATTACAGTTCAGATAGGCGACATCATTTTTATCATGGCCAATATTTTATATTGCAACTTGCCTTTCCCAGAAGAAATCCCAAGCACATTGTTAACAGCTGTATAAACAAATTCTTTAATACATGGTCACAAGGCTCAGTTGACATCCTTACAATTATAGAAAGCGCTAGGGCACTGGCCACAAGCAAGTACATGTGTGACTTCATATTTGTCTCTTTCCTGGAGAGTTGTTTTCACCCGTCAAGGATTAGTACTAATAGAGCTTACTGACCTGAGAGCAAGAACACTCACCTGTGAAGGCATGAGGTGTTTCTGGAATGGTTTACATATAAATAATAATACCTGTCCAAACTTATTTAGCCCAGGAAATCTCTCAGAGGGTATAACTGAGGCAGTTTGACCACAAGCTGTTATAATTAGGTCAGATGAGGAATGCAAACTCTCTGCCATTAACCATGTTTCTCAACACTCCAGATTTTAACAAATACCCCCAACTGACTCAAAGTTAACATTCATGACCTGGTGTGTCTTCAAACAGCAGGAGGAGACAGGATTTTCATTTTCCTTAAGTTTATTTAAAGTCTCTCTAATATGCACTAAACTGGTAACATGTTTTGGGCTTCAATGTCAGAATATTAGGTCTCTCAGATTGACTCAGGACCCTCTTTTGGCATTAACAGAATTTGGCATTAAAATAAGTAAAAATTAAAACAAACACACAGCAAAAAGAAAAAGAAAAACAATAATACACATCACTGGCAATAAAACAAGTCCCCAAATGATCATTTTCCTAGTGCATTACGATGACAGCAGCCTTGTAAAAAGTCTATTATCTATCTATGTATCTATCTATGTATCTATCTATTTATGTATCTAGCTATCTATCTGTCTATCTAAGACTTTGTTTGTCGTTGTTGTTGTTGGATCACATGTGGATTCAAACTCAGCACCCTGGTCATGAATTGTGAACCAGCTTAAGAGTTGGATTATATTTAAAATGGACCTCCTCTATTCCCTCACCATGTCCAAAGGCCTCTGAAGTACTATCTCATCCTTTATACTATTTGTGTTAGGAAAAGAAATAGAAATCCAGAATCAGAAAACTTGGTCAGATTTGGGGTTGAAGGCTGAGTGGTGCCAATCATGGCTTCCAGGGTTGTGATTCCATTTCAGATCCATGTCAGGCAGCCCGCTGAGCATCGCTGTAAGAGGCCCTCTAGGGGCACCTTCTCACCCACAGGATCAAGTTCAGATTCTTCCCACGATATAAAACTCTCTTAACGACATGACTTCTGTCTACTTTTCTAGCAATATCTGCCCTCCTATCCTTGCCATAGTTATATATTTCCAGGCATGAACAGCTGAGCTACGTGCTAGCTACTTTCACAGCTACTATCTCATAATTTTTTCTCATAATTTCTTCCTTCATTTGGAGAACTGCTACTTATTTTTAAGAGCCAGATCCAGGGTCTGTTTCTTTGTGAGCTGTAGTTGAACACATTTATCTTTGGCAAATACTGTATTTTGAATATTCTGTTATTATAGATTTTGTCACGCT
>NW_017732407.1:408282-425107 GCF_001890085.2 Hipposideros armiger | reverse complement strand
AAGTACAGACTCTGGTGGTTGGGGATGTTAAGCATCTGTGAACTTTGAAAAATATTTCAAATATTTTGTGTGTAAATGAATTTTTCTGGGGATGGAGTTTAATACGTGTGTGTGTGTGTGTGTGTGTGTGTGTGTTGTGTATGTACAGAGGGTGCCAAAAATGTATACACTTTTAAGAAAGGAAAAAAAAACTATATTAAAATTGTAATACTCAACATATACTGATAACAATAGATGAATACAAGTCATGTTTGACTTTTGCAATTACAAGAGCTGCTCAAAGTGGTTCCCATCAGTGTAGTTTTAATGCACATTTTTCCTTTCTTAAAATGTATATACATTATTTTGGCACCCTGTGTATATATACAATTTTTCAAAAAGGCCCATTTTCCAAAATGTTTATGGACCTTGATCATTGTAGCAGTGATTCTCAAGGGAACTAAGAAAAACTTCTCATGTTATTGTAATAAATGAGATATTTTTATTAGTTCAGTGCTTGGGATTGGGTAAGAGGGACACAAATCCCATAGACAAGAACATTAGAATCATCTGGTAGAGAGGGATAAGATTTATCAAACTATGGTACTTTCTTTTACCTACCACAAGAGATTCTAAAAAAGCCTTCCCCAACCCTTGAGGATCAGGGAGATGAAAATGACTTGGCAAAAATTCTTCAACCAAAGATTGCGAGATCTGGGACTAGAATCTGGGCTTCTTGTCTTATAGCCCAGGTTCTTTCTATTATAAGAAACTGTGAAACAGAGATATCTGAGATGGCAGAGTAGATAAACACTTTGCCTGTGTCCTGTCATGAGCACATTAAAATTACAACTAAATTAGAGAACAATCAACATGGAGAACCATCTGAAGCCTAGCCAAACATAAGTCCTATGTCTAAAAATATAAAGAGGCCGCATTGAGACAGGTAGGAGGGGCGGAGTCATAGAACAGGCCTCAAACCTCTGTGTGGCAGTTGAGAATCAGGAGGGATATATCAACCATGGAGGTTCCCCCCAGAGGAGCAAGGGACCCCAGACCCTCACACCAGGCTTCCAAGCCCAGAGTACTGGTGCTGGGAAGAGAAGCCACTACAACATCTGGCTGTGAAAAACAGTGGGGATTCTGACCATCGAGGTGGGATGGAAGGCGGCAGGAAACCCAGATGTTCTCTTAAACTGCTCTCGCATAGACTCACTGGTTCGGAGGCACTTACCTTGGGCTCTGGTGGAGGGATGGTGACCCGAGAGGCGTGGAAGACATACGGGGGCAGACTGAGGTGTGTGGCTTTGGTGGGAGGACTGGAGGGCAGTCAGCATTTTCCCTGTGTGAGGTCTAGCCAGCAGGTGGACGCCATCTTTTCTGTGGCCAAAATCTGAATCTGATTGGCCTGATGAGCTCTGCTGCTCCACCCTGCTGACTCACTGGGATGCCCACTCACCCAACTTTCCCAATGCCAGAGGTACTTTCTCAGTGAACAACTTCAGGGTATTTATCCAAAGAAACCCAAAATGCAACTTCAAAGGAATATGTGCATTATTTGTTCATTGCAGCATTGTTCATAGTCGCCAAGATGTGAAGGCAGCCTGGGTGTCAATCAATGGGTGAATGGATAAAGAAGAAGTGGTACATATGTATATACAATGGAATATTGTTCAGCCATGGGAGGGAATGTATTCTTGCCATCTGTGATGGCATAGGTAGACGGAGGGTATTGTGGTGAGTTGAATATCAGACAGAGAAAGACACAGGCAATGTGATTTCGCAGCAATGTGAATCTCTAAGAACAAAATTAACAAACAAAACAGAAACAAACTCATAGATACAAAGAATATTTTGATGGTTGCCAGATGAGAGGGGGGTTGGGAGTGTGGATGAAAAAAAGGGGAAGGGATTAAGAAATAAGAAATTAGTTGTTACAAAGTAGTCATGGGGATATAGGGTAGAGCATAAGGAATATTGTCAATAATGTTGTAATAACTATGTATGTGTCAGATGGGTATTAGATTTGTTGGGGTGATAGATGGGAGGAGGTTGGGGCAGGGTGAAAAAGGTGAAGGGATTAAGTACAAACTGGTAGTTACAAAATAATCATGGGAATGTAAAGCAAAGCATAGATGATATAGTCAATAATATGGCCATAACTATGTATAGTGCCAGGTGGGTACTACACTAGTCAAGGGATCACATCTTAAATTATATAAATGTCTAACCACTATGCTCTATACCTGAAATTGATACAAAATAATATTGAATGTCAACTGTAATTGAAAAATTTAAAAGGGGGGGGAAGGTAAAGGGGAATAAGAGGTCCAAATTTCCAAGTATAAAACAAATAAGTCATGGGGAGACATAATGTACAGCACAGGGAATATAGTCAATAATATTGTGGTAGCATGATATGGTATCACATGGTTGCTGGACTTATCATGACTATCACTTTTTTAGGTGTATAAATGTTGAATAACTAGGGTATACACCTGAAACTAACATAATATTGTATGTTAGCTATATTTTTAATTAAAAATATTAAATAAACTAAAAAAGAAAAACTATGTGAGGAACAGAAAGACCCACATAGGCAATTCAATTAGATGTAGTAGAAAAAAAAATCTGCTACATGAAAATACAGAACAGAGGGCTATGCAACTCTGTCTAGAAGATGCCGTAGACATGGGCCTAACAGGACTTTTTTCTGGAGATTCTTTGCTTTTATGATGAGCCCTGTTTTTTTCTCTCCCTCACTCAATGAACATATTACATATGTAAAGCCTCAGAAAACTGGAAGTTAAAGTGGAGATATTGGATCACATGTTCAGAGTTAATCTGGCCTAAAATAAGTGCCCCTTTACATGACTTAATTAAAAGAAGTTCACCTGATCTTAAGTATTTCATTGAACAACTAAAAATCTCTAAAGCCCTTAGGAAAGTATCACCCTCATTAGCCTTCTGGAAAACTTACTGGTTCTGCCATTAGAACTTTCCTCTTTGAGTGAAGGTATTGATTCCAGGTGATTATCACCAATAAGCACCCAGTAATATTAAATTTACATCAGGTGAGGAGGAGAAAACAGAAGTTCAGCGAACTGTATACTGTGAATAGCAATCATGGGCTTTGGGAATAGAGACCTGGGCATACTATCCCAAAGAAGGACAGTCAATCAAAGGTCACTAAGTGTCTAGGGAAGATGGATTTATTAAACATGATGTGAGAAGAGTTTAAGGAAAAGTATCATCAACCTATATAGCCTTGGCTATACTACGCTTTAGCAACTTTTGAGGAGTAAGCCTCAAGTCACAAATGGTACCCATTTGCCCTAAATATTCAGAATTTAACAGAGAATGGAAAGAATACCAGAAGAGAAAGCTGTGACAGAAACTATTTTCTAAGCTTGAGATGACATTGTAAAATATATTTTATATCAATGCTATACATGCAAATCAGGTAAGTAGATATTATCATCTGCCTCTTGACTTTGAAAAGTGAAAAAGGGTAAAAGAAACCAGCAATTTCACCAAGAACATTGAACTGAAAAAAGCAGACTCCATCAGCTAAAGCCCTGAACTTGAAATATGGATCCATTAAGACCATCAGAGTGAGGCACGTGATCCTGGCTCTAGAGACTGCTGGAAAGGGAATATATTGAAAGTCATGATTCAAACAGAAAGAGAAAATCATGTTTACTAAAATTACTTATTTCTTCCTCTAGAAATGCAACTTCCTTCATCTCTTGCATGAGGGAGAAAGCAGTTTAGGACAGTTTTAGACCCAAATGCCAATATGTACCATAGCACTTCAGGGAAAACTCTTGTCATTTTAATGTTTCTTTGTAAGCTTGCTTCCCTTTTCTCACTCTCCTTCCTATGACCTTTATCCTTTCTCCAATTTTATTGTTTCCTTATTTGTATTTGAAAGGATGAAGTGGGGGATGGTGCAAAGATGTTATTGTTGAAACTCAAAACGACTTGGGTTAATGGCAGTGTGAAGTGCTGACTCTAAATATTACAGCTTTAGAAGTTGATAGACAAAGAAAAATTTATTGGAAACATCAATCAATAAACTTTCATGGGTGAAACTGGATGGTAGACTACATGATTCATGTGCTTAGTGACAATCACTTTTTCCCTGTCCTCCTTGCTGTAGGATAAACAGTGGAGAAATACTGGGAGTGATGCTCTGAATTTTGGCCTCCAGGGTGCTATGATTATACTGCCCCATTCTGCAATCAGTAGAAACCCAGAAGCAGCCCAAAGATGAACCACTTAGCTAATTCTTTGATATTTTCTCACAATTCTCTTTTCCATGCAGAATTTATTCTTTAATAGCCATCAGTTCTGAAACTTATGTTTGCAAAAGCGAGTGAGTTGATTAATAGGTATTTTATACATCTGGTATTTTCTCATAAAAGACTGGAAAACTTATTTCAATTATCATGCCACCAACAAGGATGCAATCTGTTCATAAGGCCTGTTTACGAGTGGCTGCTTTGGGTAATAGCTGTTTTCTTAGCATGGGAAATGAAATATAATATTATTAAACAGAGATATGCAGAATGAGGTGTCAACTTATCCATCTTCCTGATGTTTATAGGCTTCATTGTTTAGAATGTTTATTTTATTTTATGGGACCACACATTAAAATATCTCCTATTTGAAAGGATCTAATTTCTTTTATTCTGGTTTTAATGTCCTTGAATATTAACATTTACAAACTTGTAAGCAATCAGGTAAGGAAACCTGTGGTAGGCACTATATTAATTCCATTTAGATAAATGCACCATCATGTGAGAGACAATAAAAGTGAATATTTTATCTTTGCATAGGAAAAAACCAAAAAACTGGTTTTTGCCAGAAGGATAAATGACTTTCATATTTAGAAACCACCTGTGATAATATGAGGTACAGTAGTAGTTGGTAGAAGATAAACCTCAAATAATAATGAGTGGTGTGTGTGTGTGTGTGTGTGTGTGTGTGTGTGTTTCTGGAGAGAGGGGCATGAATCATGATACTCTAATGGAAATAATACAACTCAATTTTGAAGAGCTTTAGTAAAATCACTGGACATATCCAGATGTATTTGTTTTCAGTAAATGTGGCTCCTTAATTTTTCCACTAACTTTCAATTATCTGTTTGAGAGGTAGAAATGACAAAGAGTAAACTTTTTAAAAAGGTAAATATCATTGCTTGTTAAATTATGATTTTTTCCCCCTAGAAATGCATGCTATTAAAAAGTAGACATACTGGGCGGCCAAGTGGCTCAGTTGGTTAAGAGCTCGCTCAAGAGTTTGAGCTCTGAACAACAGTGGTTCGAGTCCTAGCCTGAGCTGAGCAGCCACTGAGCTGCCAACAAGTGGTAGGATGGCTCAGCTAAAAAACAAACAAACAAACAAAAAGTAGACATACTTGTAGATAAAGGAAAACAAATCATACACTAAAGGAAAGGAACAACTTCAGACAGTAGAGAACGTTAGAACTTTATAAAAGCTTCTCATAGAAGATAAAATCCTCTTATGCGAGGAAAAGGAATAGTAAAACTGGGAAGAGATATACCATTGAATCCCATAGTGTAATGCCTTGATGATGATTTAATGTGTATTCAGCAATAACTGGGCCATGGAAGTCTGCTTAAGATATTCTTTAGACCAGTGTTTTCCAGGAGAACTATAAGAATCACGGATGTAATTTAAAATTTTCTAGTAGCCACAATAAAATAATGGGGCAAATAATTTTAATAATATATTTAATTTAGCATAGTATACCAAAAAATATATCAATTCAACATGTAATCCACATAGGATTATTGATATAACGTTTTACATACTTTTTTCAGAACAAGTCTCTGACATCTGGTATTTATTTTTCACTTGCGGCACATCTCAATTTGGGTCAGTCAAATTTCAAGTGCTCAATTGTCACACATTAGCAGCTACCATATTTGGCAGTGCAGCTCTAGATTGTCCAACATATGCCTTTTTGTAGAGAAATGAGCTATGAAATGGGTATCAATATATATCAGTGAAAAACTGCCCTACTGTAGAAATCAATGAATCCTTGATGGCATTACTCACTTGGTCAATGATTTCTAGAACTAAGACATACACAGAAAATACAAAGGAACTTTTATAAGAGAATATAAACATTTGTTTGCTTGTTTTTAAAGACATATTTCTTATTGCAATCTTATTTCATATAAGAACACACAAAAAATCCATTTCTCAGCATTGACCTACATAGCTACCCTTTTGAATTATCAAAATGAAATCTATTCATTGAATAATTTCTGCCTTCTGCATTGAGTATAATTTCTGCCTTCTACTTTAAAAAATTATCCAGCTTAGAATTCTTAATTTTGGAGTCATAGATTTAAAACAATTTATCCTCTCCCCAGAAAAAAATGCAAATATATGTGATGAATATAAAATTTTATATGAATTTCACTTTTATATAATAATTTCAGGGGGTTCACTGAAACTCTGATGCTAAGATAAAAATGAATGGTTTATCATGAAGTATGTGTGGATGAAAAATGAATTATTAGCTGTTGGAGGCTGAACTTAGATAAAGTATAGTCAAAAGTTCTGTGGTCTCTATTATTTTTTGATGGGCTCATGAAATAACATTGTCTTAAATAATCCTAAGAAATGATTCTAATTATCACTAGACTTTCACCCTTTGTTATTGTGTCTTCTGATTCTGTTTTATAGGTCCATATTATTTTCACTCTTTCTCTATTTTTGCTTTTCATTTCTTTCTATCTTATTTTTTTCCCTATATATATATATATATATATATATATATATATATATATATATATATATATATATATCCCATAGGAGATTTGGAGGAAGGCACCATGTCTGTTTACCATTCCTGTCACCTCAAACACATAGCAGAGTATCATTAATTTAGGTGGGCTGAATGAATGATTGACTAGATGAATATAAAGAAACAATTACAGTACATTTGTCTACCTTCAGTCAACAGTGTAACATAATCAATAATTGTATATTCTATTCCCAAGCAACACTTGGAAAGCCTTTGTGTGGCATTTTATATACTGTGACTTCATGAAAGCACTATATTCTTGGTGTTTAGTACACTATTTGGCTCACTGTAAGTATTCAATTTTTCCTGAGTGAATTAATATGCATTGCCCTTCAAATGTATCAATTTCTGTTTAAAGCTGTTATATTGAACTTCTCATGTACTAGTTACAGTTCTGCAACTTTGTGGTTTACTTTCCCAAAGACCCTTCCTAGTATGCTTTATTTGTCAAGAATTCACCCAACAAATATAGACATATTACCTTCCATTTTCAATCTTTATTTAGGTACTGGAGATACAATGGCAAAACCATCAGTTAAGGTTTCTGTCTTAAGGTTATTTCTCAATGTAGTGGAAGAAGCATATAATAAACAAGCAAGTAAATAAACACGAAAACTCCAAATTGTGACAACTACTGTCAGGGAAATAATCGCGAGAGGAAAGAAAACATTGAGATGCGGATGTCAGAGAAGACCTCTCTCTGAAAATGTGGCATTTAAACAGAAGCTATGAGGGATAATAACAAGCCAGCCCTGGAAAGAAGGGCAGGGATAGTGTTCTAGGCGGTGAGAAGAACAAAGACAAAAGTCCTGAGGTGGCAAAGGGCTTGGAACATACAAGGAGACAAAAGACCACTGGGGCTGAAGTGTGGTGAACTAGGGAGATGGTAATGTGCTGACGCTGGAGTTGGGAAGAGCCAGGCGAGGACAAGGACAAAGGAATTTGTTTCTAAGAGCAAAGGAAAATCATAAATGGGGTTTCGTCAGGGGAGATCACATGATCTAATAAACTAGATAAAGATTTCATTGGCCACTGGGTATGGAATGGAATATAGAGAGGTATGGGGATTCAGAGATTACACTTTTAAATGACAGTGTCTCCATGTGATGGTATCTTAGAGTATGTAGGTGGTACAAAAGACGGAGAGACGTTACTATATTTGAGATATGTTTTGGAGGTAGAACCAACAGAAGTTATTAGTGGAATAGATACAGGAGGTACAGGAAAATGAGCAATCAGAGAATGTTCTTGGCTTGCTGACTTGAGTATTTGCATGGACAGTGAAGTAATTTACTAATATAGAGAAGACTATGAGATGAAAGCTTTGAGGGTTGGGGGATGAAGAATCTCTTTTAACCATGTTTAGGTGTTTGTGAGACTTTCAGGTGGAGATATAAAAAGGAAAGTTGTGGGCTACTAAGACATACTGCTGATATAAAGCCCAGAATTTTCAACCATTAATGCAGTAAAAACATGTTAGAACTAAGAGAAAAGAAAGCCAGTCTTCAAACATTAATCATGCATCTCAATTTATACGAATTCCCTACCTGAGTACTGTACAAGAGCAACTTTCAAAACTTTATTACAAATAAAGGAATATTTCATTCTTCAAATTTATTTTCCTCAAGTAATAAAAAGAAGGAAAAACTCCGTCTGTGAACTTTCTCAATTTTCTGAATATGGTGTAATTTTAAAAGAATGTCCATCTCCTCCAAATTTCTAATTAACTCTTTCTTTTTCAGATTTGAATACCATATTTTCTCTCTGTTATGTCACATCTAAATAGAAGATAAATATGGTTCATATTCTGAGTTTCACAGCAGCATGTGATAAAACCTTTGAAAACATGCTATGAATTGAATTCATTATATCTATTGGGTGTAGCAATTTAATGAAGCAAAAATACTAATTAAATTATTAAAATCTGGATTGCAAGTCATAATTACAAAGACTGTTGCTATGCAACTCAGAGAATTTCTATAAACAGTCTGCAAAAATGTAGTGGTTAAATATGCTCATATTTTGCCTTGACCTTTGATAATCAAATGCCTCCTCAATCTGTAAAAATGTGTATCTGAGAGTAACACTGAACAGAATTCAGGGATCAGAAAAAGATAAAATTTAGGATTTGAGTGGGTTACTTTGTATCTTCACAGGGTATGTGTGAGGAGTCCAAAAGTCCAAAATTGAAAATTATGAAATACACATGGAAGAACATTAACAGCTGCTTAGAGGCTTCATCAAGATTAAATAGAGTGGGCCGGCCCAGTGGCGTGATGGTTAAGAGCTGGCTTGGGACGCCAGAGGACCCCCGTTTGGATCCCACATATGAGGGCCAGTGACACTGCCCTCTACAGCTGAGATGCTGAACAACAGCTCAACTTGGAGCTGGGCTGCTGTGAGTTGCTGGCGATGGCATAGGCTGCAACCCCTGTGGCAATGGGTTGCCATGGGCTACCGTATGTAGCCAGCAGCCAGCGTGAGCGGCCAGCAGCCGCAGTGAGCAGCCGTCCAGAAGCCGGCGACTGATCTGCCTCGCCTGGGAAGAGTGCAATGATGGTGCCAACTTGGGCCAGTGAAGCAACGTCCTCCACAACTAGACTGAAGAACAAAACGACAGCAACTTGTCTGTTCCCCTTCCCCCAATTCCCCAGCGCTGTTCCCATCACCCCAATTCCCCAATAAAACTCTTTAAAAATAAAAGATTAAATAGAGTGATAAAAATCAGTTATTTTGCTTTCTTATTCCTTTCATCGGTGTTAGAGCACTTTATCATAGAGGCAGGTTAACACAGGATATGGTTTTCCTGAAGTCAAAATTTCTTCTGACAGTAAATCTATTTTCCCAAACTGTCAGAGAATTAAAAGTTGGTCATAAATTTTAAAAGTCTGCTTGGCACCCAGGGAAACTATACTTGAGACTATCCGCACCCCAGAGGGTCATTTTTGCAAATGGGAAAAATGGGGTTTTCGAAATCATTTTCATCAGGCAGACACTGGAGGCTGTCACTGAGAGGCTGGTATGCAGGCACACATTAATTCCAAAAGTCTGAGTAAGGACTAAAAGAAAATTAAACCTCCCCTAGGAAAAATAAGGTTAAGGGTTAAAATCTCTTACACAATTGAAACTATTCCCAGTATTTCCAAACTACTATTTAACTACAAGCAGCATTGTTTGTTTGAGTATGAACTTAATATTAGTGGGAGATGACAAAGGAGATGACAAAGTCAAAGATTCCCTAATTTTGGTGTGAGCCAAACTTGTTGCAGTAAGAAAAGTGTTTAAGGATGACCTTAAACGGGATGAGAAGTGGTTTTCCTATGTCACTAGCTCCGTGATGGTGGTCAGTGGATGGAAAATACCACTTGAATGTATATGAGCCTCACATCATTTTGCTATAACATTTTTGAGCTTCCGCCTTGCCGATCACCAGCCTGCCTCCTTTTATCACTACCTGTTCAGCAATCATTTTCCTGTACCTTGAAACACATATCACTCCACCTATACTAACCATCACCTGCCACTTTCGTGTTTTTGCAAAAGTAAGCATTTGGCCATGATGCTCAAACTGAGAGTCAAACCACTTTGCAGGGCTGCAGTGAGCCCTCGGAGGGGCCCTGAGATATTTACTATTGTCAAGGGAAACAGAGAAACCCTGCACAAATTAATAAACTTGAGGTAATTCATAGTTTCAACATTAGATAGCGCTGCATGCCTTTTGATAATGTCAATATTTTTGTGAAGCTCGGTCTGTGATTGCCATCATAAACAGCAGACACTGCATAGAAATCAAAGTGGAATAGGATATATGAGGAGCAGTGTCCAATTTGATTTCAAGTTTTGTGTAACTGAAGACGTGCAATACTCAACGGGGCACACGTCCCATCAGTAACTGTGCTTATTGAGGAATGAAATAGAAATTGTATTCTGTCAATAAATGGGTACTCTTTTCGTAAATAACTTCCAAGCTTCTAGGAAGTACATGTTTATTTAGTTGTTGGGACCTGAGTACTAAGTAGAAGCTGTTAGGTATTTCTCTTGACCTAGTGATGCTGTGAAACCATCATTGACACACAAGGAACACAGTTTGGATTCTCTGCACTGCGGTATGGCAAAAAGAATTGCTATTGAGATTGCGTAGCTGTGCAATTACAAATTCTTGAGGTTGCTGTACATATATTTCACAAAACTTGAAAAGGTATAAACTGCTTTTTATGTTTCTTATAGTGTCCATTGATAGGGAAGAGAAACTTGGCATCTATGTACTATGCAAATGCAATTCTCTTTGAAAATACAGAGCTGTGAAATTATTTTAATGCTTTTATCAGTGCAAATGTTAGAGGTCTTCAAAGTATGTAGCAAATTAACAAGACTGTTTACTCAAGCTAATTGCCTTCCATACAAATAAAGTTTCTATGTAATCCAGTGGCTTTACATATCTCTGAGTGACCTAACAAAATTGGCAGTTGAGCTGTTTACTAATAACTCATACACATGGAAGTAAGAGGCTGTAATGTGGTCTCATCTTCCACGCTAAATCTTGGCAGTTTTGATCCATTCCTGTTCATCTCCTCCCTAAGTTTCCTCATTTTATTCCTTAGAAGAGCATTTCTCCAAACCTTCAGAAGTGTGTCAATGCCTCTAAAGGAATTTTCATATTCTTTAATATGATATTTGAGGTCTTCCATGATCTGACATCAACCTATTTTTCTTGCCTTATATCTTGCTACATCCTCCTATGGTCTCATAATTCAATAAAATGAAGCTGTGTCTTTTCTCAACAGGTCCTGTATTACTCTCCCTATACACTATTTGTTTGTTTGTTTGTTTCTTCTACCTAGGATAACTTTTGTCTTCAAAGCTATGCTCAAATCCTCTTTTACAAACCTTTCTACCTTTTTTTCCCTTTTAGGTTCTAAATCTCCTTTGCATTCTTTCCCCTTGCACATGGTGTAGCACATACACAGTCTGGTTTTTATTATGTTTGCTTCACATGTGACTGTCCATACGACTCTTTAGATGCTCAATGATTGATTTGTCCTTTCAAGCTATGCTAGCTTCACAGTACTCACATCCTCCACCACTCGCAACTTTAAATAATTTGTGCTAAATGACTACAGAGTAGATGCCCAGCCAATCCTTAGGAGATTACATTGAACAGATTATAAAATGATAATTTATAAAGACTTAAGGTGTTAGATCTCCAAGAATCACTCTTATTTAATAGAGACCCTTACAGAGCTTATCTCTTCATCTCAACTGTTGTTGCTATTATCCTTTTCTTTCCTGAGATTTGGAAATCCTCAATCATGTCCAACTTTGCTCTTTTCACCCTCTGCCCCAAACTTGAAAAAATTATTTATTCAGAGAGGTGGTTCTTGGTTTGAATGTATAGCTTGGCTAAATAGACTAATTTCTGAGTGTCTTAAAAATACATATTCCTGGGGATGACTCAAGACATACAGAATCCAAAACTTGTGAACCAATATTAGCTATTATTATTGTTATAAAACAATATTTCTCAATCCATGGAACACCAGTCTCCAGGGAGTTGCTCATAAAAAGTTACTAAATAGAAATTATCGCACTTTTAAATAATTTGGGAAGTATTCACTATTACCCATCTTGTTTAAAGAGTCAGGATTTATGTGCACATATAAAAGAATTCTTGGAGAAGTCCTGCAATCTAACTCATTTAATCTAACTCAGACTTTCCTCAAACCAATTGGGCCATCCAAGTCCTTTTGTTTTCTAGATATGCCTATTAATGTGTAGCACTCAGCAAAATTGAATTTGGGAAATATTTACCTGTGATCCTTCTTAATAATGGATTTTTCCAATTTCAAATAGGGGGGTTGGTTGAAAGACACACTCAGGATGAAACTTCTATTGTAAAATGTGGAGTTTGTATTATGTGTGTATATTTCCTTCAAGAATGGCTCAAGAGTCACCCACACTCAGTGAGAGAAGCACTGTGAGATTGGAAATATTTCTGGAGCCACACTGAGGAGGGTGAAACTATTCTTAAGTGTCTCACGTCTGTCTGTTCTGCATCAGGCTCTATTAGGCAACACAGGCTGTTAAGAGCCTAGATTAGCTTCCCTGGCCTGGCTTAGTCTAGCTAACTTAGTCTAACAGCAGAATAGATTTGGTCCCCAAGGTAAGAGCTGCTGCCTCTGGGAATATTGTCTTACTACCAATGGGTATGCTGCCATTTGAAGGTCAATCCTAATGTGTAATCAAATGGCCCATCTGTGTACTCTCTAAAGTGTGAATTAGTGCAGGCACTTATCACTCACCCCCTTCCCTTTAGAACAGATTACTTCTGACCATAGTGAATGAAACAGCTGTGTGTGTGCATGTGTGTATGTATGTCTGCATGCATGTTTCTATAAAAGAAGAATTCTCCTATAATACCAGAATGTCCCCATGCCGTGAAGGAGATATGCCTTATGCTCTATGGGGAGAAAAAGAATCGAGGAAGACGGTACCTCAACTGAATTTATTATAACAAATTTCTTATGATAATAAAAGTCATCAGCTTGACTCTAGAGGGAAAGTAGGTTACAGTTCAGTTGACTGCCCTTGTCTAATGTTGCTTGACCCTAGATAACATTTCAAGCCTAAGTAAAGCCCTGAAAGTGGGACATTTTGGCCTGCCATGTTTAGTAATTTCATCAGGGTCATTGATTTAAATATTTGTGAACTTATCTGACGAACACTCACCCCAGTCACTTTCAGATCACATGCCTGTAATGTGCTTTCTCTCCTTTAATGCGCATTCTCTTCCCTGGAGCAAGGGGGATAGGACACATTCCTTCTTTAATTCTGTCTTTCACTAGATGGATGGGGAACAATCAGTCAAACCGATATTTCACTGCCATTATAAAGAAAAAGAGGCCACCTGCAAATGTCTGGATGTGACAGACTCTGTGTCCCTGAGCATACTGTTCCTTTTGCCTATAATGGTCTTCCCTCTGCACCTTGGAATAGTATCCAAAGAGAGCAGAGTACCCTATTTTAGACTCCATTGTGCTCAGTACATGCTGCATTTACCTCACTCATCCAACTATAATCCAGTGGTGTGCCTGCATTCCTATCTCCCCTTCTAAACACTTGCTTGTATTTTACATATTTTATATTTATTTTTAGTACCTATGACATTGCCTGGCTTAAAAGTATTCACAAATATTGTGAAATTCAATCTAACAAATATCCAAATAATGTATACTATATGTTTATGAATTCTTTCTTTCTCTATCAATTAATTCAGTGTGAGTGTTTCTTAAAATGCCAATTTGTAAGAATTTAACATTTTTAGAAATCTTTAAATATTACATTCAGGATGTTACATCTCAGCAGCTGGTGTTGATGGAGTTGCCAAAGTAAAATGAAATATTGTATAGTTTTAAATAATGTGTAATCACATTTTTTACCAGTTGAAATTTAAAAAAGTACATATTTCTGAATCATAATTGTATATATTTGTGTATGAAAATCTACCTTAGGGATATTATACTATCTACACATGGATAAATTTAGACTGTGAATTTGTAAATTCAGACTTTTGAGCGTGGTTACTATGCTTAAATGTTGTAACTTGAAATTAGATAGAGAACATTATTAAATAATACTAAATACTGAGTTTTAAAATAGAAAAAAACAACTCTGTGTTAACTCAGACATCAGAAATATGGCATTTGTTATCTTTTATATGTGGTCGTATATGTGGTTATACACAAGGGTCTCTTGAATGAATATTAAACAACTATGTTGCTTTATTTATTGTACACATCTATCTGCAGCCCTTCCCAAATCAAACTATACCTGTAATAAACCATGAAAAATGATGGGCGGTAATGAAAGTTTCCCATCTGGAAAAGACCCCAGTCCAGATGGATTTTCTAATGAATTTTATAAGATGTTTAACCAACCTTTGAAGAGTATCCCAGACATGTTTGATGACTTTAAATCACCAGCATTTTTTGAACTACCACTGGGGGTTCTCCACTAATTTTATAAACTGCTAAGAAATGCTGAAATCCAGAAATTGGTGTTTCTTAAAAACTTAACATGTTTCACAAAAAATTCTAAAGACAGATTTCTTCTAAGCTTGAGCCTAACGATAAAACGTTTTCTAACTGAGAAGATATTTTTAGGTCAAACAGGTAGGAAGAAAATCTTAGTTGAAATTCACAAAATTAATTTACAGTGTTTTAGTAAGTGTCAATAAGACTTTTTAACATTTACTTTGCTAGAAAATATGCCAGTTAAAGGTGGTTCTGAGCTTTCCAAAATTTGTCACAGAATTAGGTGTTTTTTTATGAATAATAAACAAATAAATGATAATTATCAAGTAGTAACCAAATACTATGATTCAAGGGCTGCCAAGTAAGATATCATGTCCTAAATTATTTATCTAGCCAGTTTGCTTTCATGCCTAAAATCTTGCAGTTAGATATTTGTCCCTTTCAATAAGTGTTTAGCATCTTTAGATTTTTACTGTTGTTATCATGGCTATTATATTGCATGGTAGGCTAGTTTTAGAAATGCAGCTAACAGTATTCTTAAATATGGTGGGAAATTCATTACACTGCTTGTTCAAATTCTAAGATGCTATGAAAAATAAAATAACCCTAGAATTATCATAAGAACATATTATCTGTAAACTTTTAAAAATTAATTATAATTTAGTGCCCAATGGGTACTGTACCAAACAAATCAAGGATATGTACGTTTCAGTGTAGGATGATGGACTTGGGTTATCAGGAGCATGGATGATCAGGACCCCATCAGGGATAGAGAGGTGGGACTTCAGCAGATAGAGGGCAGCATGAGGTAAGTGGTTGCCCTGCTGAAGGCTGCTGATATATAAGCTATTAAGAATCATGAAAGGTCCAGATGTTTTAGTGTCAATCATATGTGGCTTCTGTGAGTTTCCACTTTCTCATTTATAACATGAAGATAACATTTAATGTGTTATTATAAGGGTTAAATAACTTCCTGGGATGTGGAAGGCACACCTAATATTGTATTTTNAATATCACTTAGATCTAGACACTGCTGCATCATGCAGTCTCAACCATGCGTGGGCCACCTTGATGCCATTTTTTTTTTTTTGGTCTTCTCCCCAGTGAAATACAAAGTTCTACTCAGATTGCCTTCTCCAAAAGCCACTCTAACTGGCCCATTGCCTTCACAAGTTATACAAAGCTTTTCACCCTCTATTATTGTAGCTGAATTTTTTTCCTGGTAGCTAGTTTTGCTATGGGAGTCTTTGCTTGCCTCTAAATCTAGATTCTAGGATATTCTATGGTGCCATATTTCTCTTAGAGGACCCTTTCTTTTAGACAGAGAATGACATAAACAAATCTGAAATCATCTAGAAAACAAATGTAAAGACATTAAACAAAAATGAAAATATTGGCATAATAGGCTCATCAAAGAAAATTGGATATTTGAAACAGAAAAGAAGAATAATTATAAAATTTCTAAAAAGGAACTATTGTGAGATTTCCAAAGTAAGAGAGAGAGAGAGAGAGAGAGAGAGAGAGAGAGAGAGAGAGAGAGAGAGAGAGAGACTCGAGAATGTTCAGCAGCAACATCCCAGAACTCATACTTCTTATCTCAGTTTTTGGATTACATATGGATTTACTGATATTCAGGAGTACATCCTCCCAGCATAAATGCTTTTAGAAAGTCAGGGTTATGACATGTGATTTTCCCCCCCTAAGGATCTAAAGTACCTATGAATTCCATAAACTTATCAATTGATAAAAGCTGAAGTGTTTATTACTTGATTTTTTTAAAGCTCTAAGTTGCTGGCATTGAGTCTAGGAATTGTTCATGAAATGCTCTTCTATTAATTAATGCATAATAATTACTTATTAAAATCAGTTACAACCAAAAGTTGGCATTTTCATTATTTTATTGGATCATATATTTCTTTAGCTTGACTGCATGTGTTTTTGAAAATATATAAGTATATGCCCTTATTTATTT
>NW_017732407.1:397789-401168 GCF_001890085.2 Hipposideros armiger | reverse complement strand
CAACATACCAAAACTTATGAGATTCAGCAAAAATGGTGCTAAGAAGGAAATTTATAGTTATAAATGCCTGTATTAGCAAAAACAACAACATGATCTCAAATGTAAAGCTTAATTTTATGAGGAGCTAGAAAAAGGACAACTTAATGCAAAACTAGTAAAAGCGAGAAAATAATAAAAATTAGACTAGAGATAAATAAAATGGTGAATAGAAAAACAATGGAGAACATCAATAAAATTAAAAGTTGATTCTTCAAAATGATCAACAAAATTGACAACTTGTAGCTAGGTGAACTATGAAGAAAATATAGAAGACTCAAATGAATGAAATCAGAAATGCAAATGGGATATAATTATTAATTGTACAGAAAAAAAAATAAGCACATGAAAACATGTCCATATGTCATTGGTCATTAGGCAAATGTAATTCAGATCTATAAAGAGATACCATCTCACACCCATTAGGATGGCTCCTATAAAAAACAAAAAATAAAAAAAAACAGAACACAAAAAGTATTGACAGCAATGTACAGATATTGGAACCCTTGTTCACTGTTGGTGGGAATGTAAAATGGTACAACTGGTGTGGAAAACAGTATAGAGGTATCTTAAAAAATAAAAAATAGAACTTCCATGTCATCTAGCAATTCCTATTCTAAGCATATACTCAAACAAATTAATAGAAACATCTCAAAGAAATATTTGCACACCCATTTTCACAGCAGCTTTATTCACAATAGCAAAATGTAGAAGCAACCCACATATCTATTCATGGATGAATGAATAAGCAAAATATAGTATATACATACAATGAAATATTATTCAGCCTTAATAAGGAGGGGGATTCTGAAATATGCCTTGAGGATATTATGCTAAATGAAATAAACCAGTCAAAAAAAGACAAATACTATATGGTTTCACTCATATTAATTACTTAGAGTAGTCAAAATCACAGGTACAGAAAGTAGAATGGTGGTTGGCAGGGGATGGGATAAGGAGGTATGGGGACTTATTAATAGTTATAGATTTTCAGTTTTATAAGATGAAAAGAGTTATGGCAATGGGTGGTGGTGATTTTTGTACAACATGACAAATGTATTTAATACCACTAAACTTCACATTTTAAAATTGTTCAGTGGTAATATTTATGTATATTTTACCATAATAAAAATAATTGAGGGCCGGCCAAGTGGCGCACTGGGTAAGAGTTGGCTTGGACGGCAGAGGGCCCCGGTTTGGATCCCACATATGAAGGCCAGTGACACTGCCCTCTACAGCTAAGATGCTGAACAACTCAACCTGGAGCTGGGCTGCCGTGAGTTGCCGGCAATGGTGTAGGCTGTAGGGCAGCTGTAGTGGGCTGCCGTAAACTACTATGAGCAGCTGGCAGCCGGCATGAGCTGCTGTGAGCTGCCATTAGTGGCCGTCCAAGGGCCGGCGGCCCATCTGACTCACTTGGGAAGAGCACAATGATAATACCAACATGGGACAGTGAAGCGACGCCCCACAAATCTAGACTGAAGAACAAAAGAACAACTTGTCTGTTCCCCTTCCCTGATTCCCCGGCACTGTTCCCCTCCCGCAATTCCCCAATAAAATCTTTAAAAATAAATAAATAAATAATTGGAAAAAAAAAAAAAAACAATGGGCCTAAGACCTGAATAGACACCTCACCAAAGAAGATTCATAGATGGTAAATATGGTCCACATCATGTATAGTTGGTAGGAAAGCAAAATGGTGCAGCCACTTGGGAAAAAAAAATTTGGTAGTTTCTTACAATACTACACATACTATTACCATATGATTCAGCAACTGCACTCCTTGATATNTCCAAGAAGCTCGACAAACTCCATGTTAGATGAACTGAAGGAGACCCGCACCAAGACATAGTCAAACCTTTCAAAAGTCAAAGACAAAGGGAGAATCTTGAAACCAGCCAGAGAGAAGTGAATCACCTCATACAAGAGGTCCTTGATAAGATTATTAACAGATTTCTCATTAGAAACTTTGAAGGCCAGAGATATCAGGATGATATATTTAACGTGCTAAAACAAAACAAAACAAAACAAAACAAACAAACATAAAAAAAACAAGAAAACCCAAATCAACCAAGAATCCTATATATGTAAAAAAAACACCAAAAAATGTCCTTCGAGAGTGAGGGAGAAATTAAGACATTCTCAGATAAACAAAAGCTGAGGAAGGCACTAGAACTGCTTAAGAGAGTCCTCCAAGGTGAAATGAAAGGACAGTAGTCAGTAACTTGAAACCATATTGAGAAATAAAAATCTCAATAAAGGTAAATACATTAAATACATGAACAATTATAAAAGCTAGTATTATTGTAACAATGTTTTGTAGCTGTTTTTTTGTTTGTTTTCTACATGATTTAAGGGACTAATAGATTTAAAAACAAAATATAATATTATTCTGAAAGCTAATGTTTGTAACTTTAATTTGTCACTCCATATCTTGTTTTATACAAAATTTAAGAGACTAATGCATAATAAAGAATGTGATTTTGTGACACCAACCGTAAAAGTTTGAGGACGGGGCAGTAAAGGAGCAGAGTGTGTCTATTTTACTGAAATTAGGCTGGTATAAATTCAAATTAGAGTGTTATAACTTGAGAATGTTAAGTGTAATCCCCATGGAACTTGCAAATAGTTATAATATATACACAAAAGGAAATGCAAAATGAATTTAAGCATTTCACTACAAAAATATGAACTAAACACAAAATAAGAGTAATTCAGGAAATGAAGGACAAAGTAGCCATTCTGCATATAGAAAACAATAAAATGACAACAGTAAGTAAGTCCCTTCTTAACAGTAATTATTTAAAATGTAATTAGATTACACTATCCAATCAAAAAATACAGATTGGCAAAATGGATGAAAAACATGAGCCAAATATATTCAGTCTATAAAAGCCTCACTTTAGATCCTAAGACACAAATAGATTAAAAATAAAAGGATGGAAAAGATAGTCCATGCAAATTGTAACCAAAAGAGAGCAGTGATGCCAAATATCAGTCAAAATAAATGTTAAATCAATAAAGTTTACAAGAGACAAAGATGGGTATTATGTATTAATAAGAGATGCAACATGGAAACAAGATATGACAATATATAGTAGATATGCACCTGATGACAGTCCTTTAAAATATAGGAAGCAAAATTGACAGAACCGAAGGGAGAGAGAGTTTTACAATAATAGTTGGAAATTTCAATACTCCACTTATAATAATGGATAGAACGGCCAGACAGAGATAAGCAAGGAAATACAGGACTTACAATAAATTGATATGGTCTAACAGACGTTTACAGAACACTCTGTACAACAAAACAGCAAATACATTCTTCTCAAGTGATCATGAG
>NW_017732407.1:392580-395569 GCF_001890085.2 Hipposideros armiger | reverse complement strand
AATGACCTATAAGGCCATGAAAAGAAATGAATGTACCTTAAATGCATATAACTAAGTGGAAAGGGCCCAGTCTGAAAGGCTACATAGTGTATAATTCCAAATGTATGACATTCTGGGAGGCATAATTATGGAGGCAATAAAACCTGTGGTTGCGAAGGGATGGATGAATAGATAGAGCACAGAGTTTTAGGACAGGGAGAGCACTCTGTATGACAGTATAATGGTGCATACATGCCGTTATACATTTGTCCAAATCCAAAGAATGTACGACACCAAGAATGAATTATAATGTGAACCATGGACTTTGAATGACAATGATGTGTCTGTGTAGGTTAGTCGACGGAAACATATGCACCACTTTGGTGTGCTCAATTTTCCTACGAAACTAAAACTGCTGTAGAACATGAGGTCCAATAAAAAAAATGTAAATAATATAAAATGATTTAAAAATCAGAGATTATTCTATTGAAAAATAAATCTTAGATATTTGGAAACTTTCAGATGGTTTGCTTTTCTGCTTTTATGTGACTATTTGAATTTGTGTAAATTTAGTCCCCATATTTGATTCTGACTGTATAAGTGACCCCACAGTTTGTTCTCCTGAATACATGATATTGATTGCATGAAGTTATAGCTTTCTTTTTAAACCTAAGTCTAGCATTTTGATTAAACTAACTTACCATTTAGAGGTTTAAAGAGGTAATAAACAAGCCCATTGGTTGTTTTCTTTTAGAAACAGCTGAATACTAAATGTCAGTGCTGAATTTTGCAGCCTTGATGCAGTCAATAATGATGGTTAAAGCCCAAATAAACTGCCCAAGACTAAGTAGCATACAAATTCCAGTAAGGCAGTTCCAAAATTTCTGTTAGGAACACATTCTAATTATTTGTCATTTTAGTAGAGGGAAGTAAGTATACTTTTCAACATTTTTGACTACACAATTCCACTCCAAAACTGGGTATGAAGCAATATACTTCCAAGGGGAGCAATATCTACTCTCATTTGACTCTTATCTTGAGGTTAGAATTAATGGAGTGAAGGTATGTCAATCTTTCTCTAAACTTGGTGTGACATCCAACAAAACTTGTGTTATGGAAGAATACATAGGAAAGCTGTTCCTTCTTTGCTTCATTTCATCTTTATAATTGGACCTCTGGGCAGTAAAATGAGAGAGGATGGCTTGATCTATGCTTCCAATGTGAAGATGAGGTACAAAACATCACATTCTGCTAAGATTATGCTCATTTTACTTCCAAGACCCTGATAATTCAGTTGTACAATTCATCTTCTCTAGTGAGCAATGCGGTAGATAATCCACATTTAGAATTAATTACCATACATCAGAAGCATATTCATTGTATTACTGTGAGAGCCTTCCTTTCCCAAGAGGAAACGTCCCATCTACAAATGAACCCTTTACGGGTTCAATTATGTCTTCTCATTTCTTTTCTCTCTCAGCCTTGGCATAACGCCTGCAATTTAGCTTTATATTTTATTTTATACAGATAGTATCCAACTGCTACAAAGTAAGTCCAATTATCACTACTGATGGGACAAATAGAAAAATGATAGTGTTACTCCCAACTATCTGCTTAGTTCTATCTGCAGCTGCCTTTTTCTTATAAACGTGTGGTTCATTTAAGTGAACGTCATTTGAAATTTGTTACTGAGCAAAGAAAAAAGTTTGAGTGAAGCTGGAAAAGAATTTAAAAATTTGTTTTTCTTTACCATAAAATGAGTCTTGCCTCTGTGTATACATATATCTCTGTAACTAAACTGCATTAATCATAGGAAATATACTAGCAGTATATTGACTCTGTGATAAATAGCCCATACTGAACAATTCTGAGTACTTCGTGATTCCTTGTTCAATATACTTACACAGAGGGAAACTGATAAGCAAGCAATAATTATAATTTCCTTTAGTATATTCAGTTTTTCTTAAGTTTTGTGATTTTTCATAAACGATTAGGCTTTGCATCTGGAAAAAGAACAACTATGCTATAATCTTACTGGCATGCCCTACCAAATTCCTTGGCATTTTAAAATGAATGGAATATCTCTAGCAGTAATTAACTTAAATATCATTGAGGTTCATCCTTTGGCAAATATTGCCCAGAATTAGTAGAGGAATATAATATTCAATATAAGTAAACCTAAAATAACCTTTTTCTTGAGAGCCCATCCTAACTTTCGGATTTTACATGTCCTCTTCCCTATACCTAGGCCTACACTTATCCTATGGGTTCAGCATAGCCTCAGCTCCATTGTAGAGGTGACACAGTTTATTGGTCCTAGTCCTCCCATGATCTTGATTTCAAGGCACCCTTAACACTTTTTGATCCTATCATGACACTGGAGTCATAAATAGGCTCCTACCATGGTTACAAGTTTTATTTTTACCTTTCCCTTCTTAAAGCCCTGGTTGTTCTGTAGTGAGACGTGGCCAGGCTGATCAGCCTGACCGGGTGAATTAAACAATATTGACATTAAGTACCAAAGTTTGCTAGACCCCTGCTCCCACCAATGAAGAAATGTCACAGAGGCATTTCTCCAACATCTGCTTCAGTCATTTCTCCATCAGCCCACAGATAGGTTTTTGAAGGTAAAAATCTTGAAGCGATACTTTTTAGTCATTCTTCATAAATATATTTTTAGAATTTTAATTTAAAGTTAATATTGAAGATGCAGACAGCTCTGCAGAGAAAAGTATACTGGTGTAATTGGAAAGCTCATAGATATTGGTGATAAGATCTTGGCTCCATCATTAGTCATGTAAACACTGAACCTTAACTTCTCTGAACCTTGATTTCATTATCCACGAATGTGGATAGCAATGTTTTCAGCAAAGGACTTTTGCAGGGCATGAGAAATATAGTATGTGGTGCAGATGAGAAGCTCAACAAGTATCAGGTCTTTACCTGTTCTTTGTTACAACAAATATTCAAAAACGCCATATTAACAGAACAATATTTTTCAAATCTGACT
>NW_017732407.1:387802-391590 GCF_001890085.2 Hipposideros armiger | reverse complement strand
ATCTGCTTGTGTGGCCTCAACTACACTTTGTATGTATTATAGATAGCTACAAAAGTACTGCCATATATCTATAAATTAACCTCTCTTCTCAGTCCACAGTAAATTTCAACTTCCAGGTGTACAACAGTATTTCACACTTAACATGTTCAAAATTGAACTCATTGTATAGCATCATTTCCATTCCCATTCCCTACCCAAAACTTTTCCTCATACAGAATTCTCCATCCTAAATAATGTTGTCACTGCATACACATTCTCTTTGATAAATTCTTTTGAGACAGACTGGACATTCTCTGTGCTTTCCCTTCCCACTCCACATTTAATTGGTTACATTAGTATACCAATTCTACTTCAGCTATATCTCCTGAATCCTGTTTCATTACCATCTCCATAGCTAATAATTTACATCATTATTGCAACTATTACAACAGGCTCTGAAAGCATTTTCATTTGTTCTAGTCTTCCTTACTGTTTTGAGAATCATTAAAATAAATAAGCAGATCTATTAGGTTCTTGCCCTACCTAAAACAGACAAACACACAAACAAAAAACAAAACAAAAGCAAACCTTCCACTGTGTCTCATGTAGGTAAGCATATACTCTAGTTTGTTCATGCCGTATTGTGGTAAGCCTGTGTTCTCAGCTATTGTACTCCATTTTGTCATCAGATGAGTCCCAGTTGGGCTATAGATTATACCATTTTAATGGGACAAAGGAAAAAAAAAACAAACCCTTAGCATCATCAACAGGACCCTCTGTTAATATTTTTGCCAGTACCAGCATTACAGACATCCTTATCTCTTATACCCACTACACATCCCAAACTCCATTTCTAATGGGATTATCACAGAACTGAAAATGCCCTTTCTCAATTCTGAATCTGGGCACACAGCACCGTATTTCCACAAGTATAAGATGCACCCTTTTTCGAAAAAATTTGTGTCTGAAAACTGGGTGTGTCTTATACAGTGGTTATAGATCATTGTCAAGTATTTAAGAAGTGTGGCTTTTCAAATGTCATAGATGGAACTGAGGACGAGGCAATATACAAAGACAGTAATTCATAACCAGTCACATATGAGGACAAGCAAATGGTTGGGAGTTTTGACAGTGATGAGGAGTTGTATGAATTTTATGATGAATAAAACTTGAGTTCAATAACTTTATGTAATACTTTTTTTTCAAATTTTGGTTCCCAAAATTAAGGTGTGTCTTATACATGGGGAAATACGGTACTTCTTTTGATGAAAATTTATTATCCTAATGATTATTTTTCATTTGAAAAGTTCTTATTTACTTCTCAGTATCATTCAAATGAAACATGCTCTGTTGAGCCTTTCCTGACTCCCCCAAGCCAATCAAGTTCACATTTCTGTGATCCACTGAAAAGTTGCTCATTCTCTTATTTTAATCCAAATCACATTTTACTGTAATTATCATTCTGCCATCTGTATCTTCTACTGAACTGTGAAAAACTCAAGGGCTGGGGTGTGTCTCATTTATCTTTGATATCTCTGCCTAGCACAGTGCCTGGGAAGTTAAATGCTCCAAAATCTTGAATAAATGGGGGAACAAAGGAGCTGACCACAGTCTTCAAGCTACTAAAATGTTTCTGATACTTTAAAAGCTTTTTAGTACAGACACTTTGGCAGAAATGTTTATGTGCCATTCCCATATAAAAATGATCCAGTCACCATGTGTCTAGGTGCTATTTCAACACCAACTTTTCCTCCACAGGAATTGCAATGAAAAGTATAATCAGTACTATAAAATTTGAGTGTTAACTTCAAGTTTGCAGCTTGCCAGATTGTAGGCTACTTCATAATTTCTCCATCCAAGCCAACCTTCATGAGGACTAGTTATATTGGACATGTAGGAGGAAATTATTTAGTGCATTATCATTTGTGGCAGAGTTGTTAAAATTAAAGGCTTTGAAAGTTTTCTCAGTTATTTAGTGAATCTAAAATCATGAACAGAAATGGTGGCTAAGCATAAATTATACTAATAAAATGGGTAATCAAAGGGCCTATTGTGGAACAAATTTATATCTAAAAGGATTTGTATTTATAGTAATTTTGAGAATATCAATAAAATAACAGGTAGTATTGAAGATACTCCTGAGAAGCATGTTTGTGTACAGTTTTTTTTCACATCAAGATGTGCCTAAAATAATTATTTCATATTCTACCAGTAAACTAGAGTTTAGGAAACAACCTCGACTTGTCTCTTTAGGAAGAACACATTGGAGCACCAGTGAAAATGGACCCATTTGTTTGTTCTCAGTTGCTTTGAAAGCATAGCTTTATTTATTTATGTTCTCTTTTTCCATTTTAACTTTCCCATCTTCTTTCCGAACTTGGAATCAAAATGTTGGGACGCATAATGAGGCTGCCGACTAGGGATCAATACTGGTTAAATACAGCACAAGATTTCTCATTACGATTTTCTAGCTATTTCTCAGCAACTCTTGGCTTTACATGGGCAAATGCAAGATATGAAGAGCTGGTAAAATTAATTTGTTTCTTTTCATATTAGTATTCTGTCTTCTAAAAGGAATATTTTATGAATTATGCTATTTTCCTCATTATATCTTAAAAGATTGTACATTTTATACAAAAAATTGATTTTTTTGGAGTGATTTCTGAACATATGCAAACTTTTTTACACTCTCATTTGAATTGTTCTGCTGGCTTTTTCTACTGGTTTTCTATCTAAAAGGTAATTAAAAATCAAAGTCGATATACTGTAATTGTTTTTTGGAATCAAAATGCAAGGAAATGTTCCTTTTTTGGGAAAATTAAAAAACTTATAGATTTTTATAACATTCCCCAGTTTTTACCTTTTTAGACTTCCATTTGGAAAAATCATATCTTGAAAGAGATTGTGAGTGTGTGTGTGTGTATAACTTATCTACGTATGCGATTACCATATTTTGCTGTGTATAATGTGTGGTTTTTTTGCCCACATTTGTGAGGAAAAAATAAGGATGCACATTGCACATGGGAAGTTCTAATTCCACTTCCCTGAAAGTTTGGGCCAAAAGCGTAGGAGGGCATTATACATGGCAAAACACGGTACATCATGCTGTATGATATTACATACAAAAATCACTCTCCTACCCCCTTTCTGGACCTTCTCCAGTCACACTATCTCTATTCTTATATTGCCTTAAACATATTGATATAAACTCTCTCAGGACAACTATCAAAATGAATACTTTAAAACTATAAACAAACCTGAACATTTCCACAGTCATTAACTAGCTTTTGATCTTTACTGTGTTACATTTGTGTGTGTCAGATAAAACTTGAGAAAATATTCATAAGAAATAAAATGATCAAACAGTATGATAGTTACACTGGCATTGCTAATCATGACTGAATTAAGGGGTCTTTAGTTAATTACAAAACTTATTGACTGACGATGTGGCATAATACATTTGAATTTCACAGGTAACTTATGGGGGCTTTGTATTTCTGGTAGCATTGTCTTGCAAGTAGAGTTCACTGAAAACTGCATTGGACTAGCAAATGTTTACCCTCTAGAACACAAATACAAAGTGATTTTTAGTTTTCAAATGGTATGTATTTCCTATTATTGATTAGTCTAATACCTTCCTTTATAAATTGATAAAATTTTCATGCACACATATAACCAGATGCATATCCATGGAAAAGATAACTTGATGGATAACACAAGTTAAATAGAATTTATTTTTATATGGTCAGCAGCAAAACTACCAGATCTTTATTAACCATTTAAAATAATCTATATTTGTCATTTATTTT
>NW_017732407.1:348715-387222 GCF_001890085.2 Hipposideros armiger | reverse complement strand
CTCAAAAATCTGAAAATGGAACTACCTTACGACCCAGCAATCCCACTCTTAGGTATTTATCCAAAAAATCCCAAGACATTAATCCAAAAAAATATTTGTCATTTATTAACCATTCACATTTTATAATTATGCTTATCCATTACAAGTCTCAATTTTCATGGTAGGGGGCCAAACTAATGATTTTGTATAGAAACTCCTTGAATCAAAGCCTTATGATTAGCATGAAGGATAAAAGTTAACATTTGGAAATGATTTATACACATGGGTGATTAGTTTGATAACTTATTTTCCCAGCGATAAACATTATAACATCATTTATTGAGACAGTAAAGGGATATTTATTTGTGTTCCAAGCACTGCTATGTTATACCTACAAGGCATAGTCTTCACCATCAGTACTTTGCATCATAACATTTTAAAATAAGAAGTGCCTGTAGAAATCATCTAGTGCTTTCACTGTGTTTTGCAGTGTAGAAAATTGAAAACCAAGAGGGTCTCAGTTACCTAAGATCACACAAATAGTAGCACAGATGACTCATAATACTCTTTAGCTACAAAATATAATATTTCTTCCTTAAACTTGGTTGATGCCAATTTCTTAAAAATTTAACAAGAAACTAAAACATATATATATATATATATATAAATATAAATAAATAAATATATATATATATATATATATATATATATATATACTCACTTCTTGTAACAGTAATATGATAACCCTGAGTCATGAGCAGTGATAGTTTTCTTATATAGTTCTTATATAGTATGGGCCTTTAGGGAAAGGAGACTTATGCTTTTCTTTAAAACATGGAGCATCTTATAAGGTGGTTTTTAATTTAAGTGGCTGCTTTTTTTACAAGTGCAGACAAAGAAATTTCAGGATTCCATATTCTTGAAGAAGATGCCACCAACAGATGTGCAAATGACATGCTTCCTTGAATATCTGCTGAAAAACATCTTAACCTCTGCTCTGGAAAGTCATTAGATTTTTATTAGATTTTAACATATCAATAACATAAACCAGCATTTCACAAACAGTATTTCTTGGAAGACATGTTTATATAGCATGTTATTAATTTGTTAATATTACGCTATAAAATTTGGGATATACAACAGTAAGCAACCCTGAAATGTATGTATTTATACTTTTCATATAAACCATCTCTTCCATTGGTTTGTTATCTCAAGGGTAATTTGGAATCAACTTTTATTTACTATAATTACCTTTTCAAAAGTCAGAAAATATCTCTTATTTGGGAAAATTCATAATGTGAAAGATTTTTATAATATTCTGCCTCAGTTTTTAACTTTTTAGATTCCCAACTGGAAGAATCCTATCTCTAAGGGGAGTGTGTGTGTGTGTGTGTGTGTGTGTGTGTGTGTGTGTGTGTGTGTGTAATATATACACACATATATATATATATATATATATATATGTATATATTCATGTATCATAAATTTCTTGATTTTATATTCATTTACTTAACCTAATATATCCTCTATGATTACTTTTCATATTATGTTTTCTTTTCTGTAGAGGTTTTCCAATCTATCAAGTAAAATAAATAAAGCAAAATGTATAACTAATATCCCTACTCCATCTCTATTGAAGACTCATGAAGTTTTGCTTTACCTTTGAGATGGGAGGCCCGTTTCTAGGCCAGAACAGATGGAAGGAACATAATGATATGAAAAGATTTTAAAAATAAACAGCAACAACAAAAAACATTTCTTGCTATTTAGATATCCAGTACTGATTATATATTTTCTTCTGTTTTCTACGTTTTTCATATCTCACTCAACATCAACTTATTCACTCGAAATGCCTCCAAGTTAATTGAGACATAACTTGTTCTTTATCTCTGTGTTGAAAAAGAAGTGTTCAAGGTCAAGAAATTAAAACTATTTGTCTGCCACTTTTCCTAGGATGTAGGAAGCTTTAGAATTTACCATTTGGTGACTGAGACAAAGTAACATATAACAGGCTTTCTTTCCTTTATTTTATTAAGGAGGCATCTAAAAAGTGACCTTTTGATTTTAAAATAGTTTTAGATTTACAGAAAAACTACGAAGATAGTACAAAGAGTTCCATATATCCTAGTTCCATTTTTCCCTAGTATTACCATCTTACATTAGTGTGGTGCACTTGTCATAAAAAATGAATCGATGTTGATATATTATTATTAAATAAAGTCCATAAAAAAGTCCTTTTTCTGTTTCAGGACTTCATCCAAGATACCACATTGCATTTACTAGTCATATATTCTTAGGCAACTCATGGTGGCAACAGTTTCTCATACTAACCTTGTTTTCGAAGACCTTGACAGTTTTGAGGAGTATTGATCAGGTCAATGTAGGATGCCTCTCTATTGGAATTTGCTGAATTTCTCCACCATAAAGTTACTTTTTTATTCCCCCTTTGCATAATGTACATGTTAGAAAGAAGTCACTATGAACAGCTTACACCGAAGAAGTGGGGAGTTATGCTGCACTTCCTTGAAAGCAGAGTATCTATGTAAATTATTTAGAATTCTTTTACATGGGACACTTATCTATTCTCTTCCACTTATTTGTTCAATCATTTATACATATTATCATGCATTCATGACAATTTATTTTATACTTTGGGTTATAAATTAATACTATGGTATTTATTTTGCTGGGTATATATTCCAGCTTTGGTTACTGGGAGCTCTTTTAATTGTATCCATGGTTCCTTGACATACTCCCATAATTGTGGGCTTTTTGACCGCTTTTTTGTTTTCTTGCACTGCAACATGCCCCAAGTTGATCTTGTATATTTTCTGCCCTGGTACAAGAATCACTCATTTCTCCAAGAAGATTTTTTTTATTGAAAAATGGTCTTGGAAACCAGGTCTGGGAGCTAGATGTGCTCATTGTTATAGGGGGTTATTTACTAGAACTTCTCAGCTGACAGAAAAAGAAAATATATGTATATATACTAACCTGTGCATATACACATACCTATGAATATTTCTGTATGTGACTATCTGTATTTATATTGAGATAAATATGAGTTCATACTTGATGAGATATTTTATTTTTTAATGTGGGCCCCTATATGCTACTGCCTAAGTTTACATTTAGAAAATATGGCAAACTAAGGCAGTCATGAATCTGAATACTCTTGTTTTTCAGATTCACCAAAAATTTTAAATTAAATATTGGCCAATAAAGGAAAAGTAATATCTAATTAGTAAGTACTTGTATCAGTTATCCTTAAGAAGGTATATAATGCATCATCCAAATCAAAGTTGATTTCTTCATTATCTTAATCAAAAACAGTGATTAAGAATTATAATTTTCTAAATATAAGTTTTATAATTCATAATGGGACACTAAGTGGGCAGGAAAAGAAAATACAGTATGTCCTTCAAAGCAGATTTTAGAGGGAAGCTTATACATTTCACATAAACAAATAAGGCAAAAGTTGCCCTAACTCAAATCAACACTTCCTATTGAAATCGTGTGTTTTTTTAATGTTTATAAAGATGAAGGTAAAATTATATCAGAAGAATAGTGAGCATTCTAAAAACAACATAAGAATTTAAGAGAGTGAATCTTTCAAGCCTGTGCCATTTTTTCAGTGCTATTTTTTCCTGAAAAATACATGCTACTATCAGTTCTCTCACACAAGGATTTACTTTACTACTATTACCTAAAGAAATATATAGTGTAGTCCTAGGAATTTAAAAGTGATATTTGTTGAGCAGAAACCAGTTGTTTCAGAAGTATATGAACAGCCAAATAACTGTTTGAAATATATACTTTTATAAGAGTAGCTATGCTCAAAAACAAAGGTGGATTTCAAGATGTCATCGAAGGAATCTCTCGTCTTTCTTGGATTCTTCTAAAGGGAAAAAAATTACTTTCTTTTTCTTTTTCAGGGACAGTTATATTTTATTGTGTAACAAAATGTTATTGTGTGTCATGAAACAAAGTAGAAAGGCACTAGGTTTACTTTAGATGGAGGCTGATTCTTTGAAACTTTCCCCATAACCAGAGTTTGGAACACCCCAGCTTGCAGGTGGCTCTCATGCCTGACAGGGCTTAGATCATGGTCCCAGGGGGAATTCAAAAGCAGTGCACCTCTGTAGGCCCTGCTTAGAGCGCCGTTTTTATGTTGCAAGGCCTCTGTTATTAGCATATTAATGTTTATGGTTTTACTACTCAAGAGATTGGATTGAGAGTCTGGAAATTAAATTTAAAACAGCTTCTGAACATTAGAAGACCCCTCAGGTTTTTCTGTTTGTTTGTTTTTGTTTTGTTGGTAATGAAGGCTCAGATGATATCACCGGACACAGTCTCAGCTTTGAGCTTAATACTCAGAGTATTAGACTACAAATCATGGCCAGTTAATGGGGTTTAGAGTTATGAAACAAAATAAATTCTATGATTAACACAAGGGCTATAAAAATCTCTAGACTGCTGGTTCTGCACCATGAACTTGTACTCATATTAGACTTCAGGTTTATATTCTGAGTTTACCATTTTGACTTTATGTCTCCTTGGGACAAATGTTCTTGCATGACCTTTAATTATTGTACTGCCAGTGGAACTAGGAAATGGACATCATTAGCATTGCCTGGATACTTAAGAAGTAAGTTCAGAGGGATAATTGCTCCATCATTACTTCTCTTTACCTTCTGACAAATTATATTTTTTTAAATAATTGAGTTGGCCATATGCTCAAATCTATGTAATTAACAATGCATTATTTTAATTTAAAAATGTATACATACACATAAAAACTATATTTATTTCCTCCTCCTACTCCTATACCTTAGGCAAGTGGTGGAGGATGGGGTGAGGATGAAGTTTGACTTAGGTCAGTTCAGATCAGATTTATTTTGATTTCATCCCCTGGGATTTATGCATATATCAGTGAATAGAGAGAATGTGGAATGGAGAGGGCTAAAGCTTTAAAATGTGGCTCTGGTTGCTTTCAACATTTTAAATAAAGAAGTTCCTGTGTTATCCTACTGCTTCCGAACAGACTCATGTAGATGAATCAAGACAATATAAAAAATAATTTGAACACATTTTGCATTGCCTTTGATTGTCCTAGCAGGAGTCCTAAAGCAAAGCCTACACTAAGAGATGTGGGAAGTTCTAGAAGATATTGAAGTGTAGCATGAGACAGCTCCATCGTAAGTAATTAGTTTTATGATCTTAAATTTGTGGCAAGTTTTAAGACATTTGTGGAACGTTCAAACCTCTGCACTTTTAAGCATACTACTTCTCTGAAATGGTTCTCCAAGAGTTTAAATACACTGCATGATAGTAGCTCTTTCTGGCTTTAGATTCTAAGGGCATGCACAAGAGTCAGCTGCCACAGTCTCTTCAAATTTCTCCGGAAGCTGCCCCTTCACCCCCAGAGCCTCCTGGTCTCTCACCCAAGATTCAGAAATCCACTGTTACTTAAGTGTAAATCTAGAGGTAGACTAGGATTTGTGGTGGGGGAAAAATAATTTTAAGAATGTGTTTCTATCTGTTTGTTACCTTTACAGGGGTGAAAATGAAGACCAGTATATGGTTTGGGGTGTTATAAACATAATAAAGAAGTAGAATGAGATGAATGAACAACTGGAAGAGTGACAAGATCTCACCTTGTCCCACCATTTGAGGTGAGCGATTTCAGTCCATGATGTGTAAAAATGGTAAAACAACAGATGTACAAAAATCTACATACATACAGCCAAAGCTAATCAAGTATCTGTACTTCTATTTTATTGAGTATCTACCAAAAAGGCTTATAGATTGGGAGAGTTATTTCAGGTAGTTTCTCCAGAAATGTGTATAAAATATTTAATCCTAATAAGAGAAGTTTTAAGTAAGATTTAGATATTCACTATTGCTAACTGCCTTATAAATCATCAGAATACTTCATTATCATAAAAAAAGATAATAAAATTCAATATTGATGGCAAAGTAGAGAATTTTGGAAAGTTTCATTTCACCAGTATATAGAACAGGAAGAAATCTTGAACAATTTAAAGTATAGAGATGAGAATAGAGGATTAATATAAGGGTTAGATGATTAAGGTGAAGTTAGGGTGTTGGCAGTGAAATATAGAGCTAACTTCTGTCAGTTACAGTTTTAAGAGCGTTGAATATATTGGGTTCTCAGAAAAGTCATGTCGTATTTTTTTCTGTTTTTCATTGCAAAAATGCATCATGACTTTTCCGACAACCCAATATTAAGTCATACCATCCTGGCATAGCCTTATACGTACTCTTCTATTTTGTAGAATTTAAGAACTATTTCAAGATTGGTATGGATAGATCATAGCATAATGTTTGGCACATAGTAGATGGTCAGTAGTTATGATTAAATAAATTAGTAACTTAGAATGTGAGAAACAATGAATGAGTACAAGACAACTCCAAGTTCTTAACCTTGGGGAACTAGGAAAGTAGCCATATTAACAATAGACTGAAAAACATTTACGCTTGGGATATTGATAAATTTTGTATTATACAAGTTAATCTAAAGCATGCAAAAATAGAGTTTAAATAAAAACAAATGTGAGCAGAGTTTTATCTTTTAATTCTTTGGGTTCTCAATGGCATCCCATAAAATGTTAAATATCCCTCATAGATGAGCAGATTGGAATACATGCTGATTACTGGTATTGCTTCTTTCTGATCCTCAGAGATGGATCTTTTCTTCATAACCTTTTCTTTTATAAAATAGATTTAATTTCTTCTGTACATTTTAACTCTTATGGAGGATAGAACATACACAGAGAAAGTCAAAATTTATAATAGCACAAGCACAAGATACCAGTTTAAATGAGACAGCAAAGCTAAAGGGATATTTAATTATAAAATGTCTAATAGCCATTTTCATTGACTTTTTTGGAAGGTTGCAGAGGGAACTTAAGTGTTCTTGCAGTGCTGCAAAGATTATGATAACCAAATCAGTAAAGGAGCAATAAAGACGCTGAAGCAGGAGAGAGACGATTAGGAGTATTGAAGGGAAGACATGAGCATACCAGAGAAAATTCCCTTAGCACTGAGCTGTGTATATTTAATTCCTCTATTTTTCTAAATTTTCCTAAATTATTTACATATTGAATAATTAGCAGCCAAACCATTAGCTGTTCCATGGAAACCCATTATAAATTTGTATATAATAAAAACTTATCAAATATGATTAGACAGAAGGCAGTTATTAATCATGCCAGCAATACCAGCTTAAAAAAAACATTTCCATTACAATGGGCATGAAATAGAAAGCAGTCTATTTTTCTTAATATAAAAGACTTAAATGTGTTTGCTAATTAATATACTTTGATGAAGCTTCACAGTTTTTGTGCCAGTTTCATTATTACCCTAATCATTTCAGGTTCTACTATAATTATAATGTAGATCATGACTATTGGCAGATGAAGATTATGGATGGCGAGACAAAACTAATTGTGTCTCCAACACAGGGAAGTGTGCAGTAAATTTAATTAGAATAGCAAATTGACTGATCAACTATATAGTGTATTAATTTTGGTAATGAACACAAGATTTTATTATTTCAGTATTAGTTAATGGGTGAAAAAAATAAATAAGCAGAAAGTTAGATTTACAGCAGTGCTTAACAACCAAGGGTGATTTTGTCCCCAGGAGGCCTTTGCCAATTTCTGGAGACATTTTTGATGATTGTCACAATGTGGAGGCATGCGTCTTACTACTGGTATCTAGTAGGTATAACAATGCGCAGGTCTGCTTCCATCAGAAAGAATCATCCAGCCCAAGATGTCAATAGTGCTGGGATTAAAAAACTCTGATTTCCAGCATGCATTTCTTATGATTGTTTGCCATCAAATTTTCCTTGTTTGGGATCATTTATATATCACCATGGACTTCACATTACCTCTAATAACTCCAAAAAGACCCCATCCCCTTTTTAAAGATCACATGAGCAAAAGCATCCCTACAGATCGTAATGATCATAAAATGACGACATCAGTGACTTAATGTCTAAAATACTTTTGCTTAAAGGTGAATTCCATGAATCTGACCTAATTATTTTCTCCATTTCATGTTTAAAACAAGATAGGATGGTGTCAAGGAAAGACATACCCATGTGGTGAAGTCAACCTATGTCTTCACGGCCTTGAGCAACAACTGTTCATTCATTAACCTAACTGGAAAACTCAAATCTGGGCCAGCTTACTCGTTTTTGTTTTACTGGACAGCTGTAGGCCTAAATGCTCCTCCATAATAGACACACAGTTGACTAGTGATGTTTCTGTTTGCAGTTCAAACAACAACAAAAAAAGCAAAGCGTCTTCCTATTTTTTTTTTTTACTTACACATGTTTTTGTTTGTTTGTTTTGATCTGGCGCTATTTATTTATGAATCTGTTCAATTCAGTTCATCTCTATGGCTACTGTGCAAAATCCTCCCAACCAGAATTGTTTCATCTCTAGCCTTCCTCCAATCCATGTGTCGTATAGCATTTAGAATGACCTTTAACTCTCCGTCAGGCACAAGTGATCTCACAGATTCATTGCACACACATTTTCAAATATCTAACAGTTAACATAAGTATTGTGACTCATCGCTTCCATATCTACCCCCCCTACTGTAACCTATTGCTGGTCGTGTTTGTGACTTAGTACAGTATATCGGCATCTTTGTGTGCAATGAATCTGTGAGATCAATTGCGCCCGACGGAGAGTTTTAAATATACTTGTGTATGTAACCCTGGGTTTAAGTTCATCAAATGATTCCCACTGTATTTGGGATAACATTCATGAAATTTCACATGACTTACAGGGTCCCTACTAAATGACCTGGTCCTGACTTGTCTAGCACTTTTGTGTCTCAAGCTTCTTCTTAGATTAATATGTTGTAATGACACCACCTTTGCTCTGTCTTAGAGGCTTTGAAGATGCCGAGTTTTTGCTCTAGATGGTTCCTCTTCATCATTAAGATCCCTGTCTAGATGTCATTTCCTCATGCAACTCTTCCCTGACTTTGCTCATTTAAAATTAGGGACCCCTGCTTTAATCTCTGATTTTGTTATTCATAGCACAATCAGACTATGCAATTATCCATCTATTTTATAAGTGTTTGAATAATATGAGGTCAGACAATTAAGTTCACAAACTCATCCTAGAAAAAAGTGCTACATTTCTCATTGCTGAATTTCACTATGGTCACCTTCAAAGCACTCCCCTTGGGAAGTTATGCACCAATATCAACACCTAGTCCACCCTTCAAAGCAATTTTGGAACTCTTTATCTGGAATGACCATCAGAGCTATCATCATATTATACTTGGTTTCCTGAATGCCATCAAAATGTCTTCCTTTTAATATTTCCTTTAACTTTGAGTAAACAAAGAAGTCATTGGGGGCCAGATCAGGTGAGTAGGGAGGGTGTTCCAATACAGTTATTTATTTACTGGCTAAAGACTCCCTAACACACAGTGACATGTGAGTTGATGCATTGTCGTGATGCAAGAGCCATGAACTGTTGGCAAAAAGTTCAGGTTGTCTAACTTTTTCACGCAGCCTTTTCAGTACTTCCAAATAGTAAACTTGGTTAACTGTTTCATTGGTACAAATTCATAATGAATAATCCCTCTGATTTCAAAAAAGGTTAGCAACTTCATTGCAAAAAGTTTGCAAACTTAATTGGCAGACCTCTTATATCTCTCCAACTAGAAACTGTAAACTCATCAAGACAACAATATTATGTCAATATGTTCCTTCCTGTCTTAACAGAGCCCAATACAGTATCTGGCACAAAGCAGGCACTCAATTTTGCTACTATAACTTAAGACTATTGTGGTTAACTAATTGACATTTTATCATTCACAATGACTAATAAAATTCTGTCATCTTATATGCCTAATTTTATAAATATGTTTAGAACTATAGTTTTAAAAATATTTTCATCAGACTATACAAGATATCGTTTGTAAGGATGTATTGAAGTTGGATGATGTAATCAGGAGCTGTCAAAGCACAAATCATGCCTACTTTTAGCCAGAGACTGCCAACTGTCATGTATTTCATCTCAAATAATCATAAGGCAATTTGCTTATAATATTAAAATGGTTAGTGAGGAACATGTCTAGTTATTCTAACACAATACATTATAGAGATGGCACACAACTAGGCTGAACTAGAACTAATCAATGAGGAATATAGCAGTAGGAATACATTTTGTTATTTTGAGAATTTTGGGGGGCTTCATCAAACTTCTAATTTGCGTTCACCCATGGTTTCTGTTCTATAATTATAGAACCGGTCACTTTGAATCTTATGCACATCATTATTTTTTTTTCCTTAAAACTGCCTCTAGTAAACCTTACTTTTGATTAAACTGAAATCTAATTTGTTTCAATTATTTAATGCATTGGGGATAGGATTTACTAAAGATAGAATTTTCATCTACCTATAAAATTGTATCACATCAATTATGGGTTTATCAGTTATTTAAAAAAAAAGAATTGCTGTCATGATCCAGTAGATGCCTGTTATTCATAAAAGATATGACTTAAGAACTTTTTCCAATCCCTAATTTTTGTTAGTAGTAGAGAAAAGTTATCAATAGCCAGGCAGCATCTAGGAGAAAACAAGAACAAAAGCTGAGTTTGAAATATACATATATACATATGTATATGTTTTTTTATTTGCTATGTTGATTCATTCATTATTTAAGGTGTAGTTACTTTATAGCAAACTACCATGGCCATAACTCAAAATCTGTCTTTAACAAATTGATAAATTATTAACTATCATACTCTTTTGGAGTACTCACACATAGTGTATGAATATCAAGAGTCATTTAGACAGTTATTTTGAGCAATGTCATGGTCCTAGAAGTCCTCAAGTTGCAAAACAGGGAGGGCTTTCATAGTAATTGGTAAGAATGTATTCTTCTTTAATCTCATTGGCTTTTGTTTGTTTTATTGTTGTTTTAATGTTTTTCTGTTTCATTTTGTTTTCTGAAAATATGCCACGATGCTTTCTTTAGGCCCTACCATCCAGGCATTATCTCCTCTGGCCTTCTGGCAAGCTAGGAAGAGACTAGGAGGACAGATGTTCCTCCTGTTGCACCCTAACCTCATACCATGCATGCACCTGTTGGTGATAGGCATCTGTCTTTGACAGAAGTGATCTATTTTCCTTTTGCCCTTCCCAGATCCCTTATGCAAACCATGTGAGAAAAAATGGATGTGGTATATGGGACAAAGTTTATAAATTTATGTTGCATCCCAAGCCCACTATAAACTGATTTCTGATTATTTTTCCAGTCTTATCCTTCACTCTCTAACTTCCATTTTATGTTCTAGTAATATTGGTCCATCATATTGATTGGTAACCTGGTGTCTTTTCTTGTGCTCTGTAGTTTACCTTAAGCATTCTTCCAAAGAATTCCTTTTTTTTTAATTGGTTAATTCCTCTGCACCCTTTATGACTCAGCTCTGGCATTATCTTTTCCCTTGAGAACCATCCCTAATTTCCTGTAGCAGTGTGAAGTAACTTCTGTGCAAGTATCTAGCACCCCATGAAAACACTATCACTGAACTTAGCACACTAAAGCGACATATTTACTTTACATATTTGCTCTTTTTTTTAGATTATATACCATTCAATTGCATCTCCTAACATACTGCATGACAACAAATATTCATTGGCTTGATGAACTCTGACCCTGTCTTTTCTATTTTTAAATATAATTGCAAAGGTGTTAGCACAAAAAAGTACCTGTAAAACAATGAGAGAGATAACCTGGAAGTAAACTCTACAGAAGCCGAACCACAGCCTATTATTAGGATTAACAGGCTCTCCTTGCCTTTAGTCCAGGGCCCTGTTTCCCTATTTTTATATACCAATTTTTACTACCAATAAAAATAATGATGATGGTAATAATGGTACTAAATTGGCTCAGGTTGCCATTCTCAAATCCTACAAGACATAAATGGCTTTAGATAAGATATGAAATTTTAAGAACCATTTATGGGGAAAATTACATAGACTTGACCATAGCAGTAAACCATGATTAGTAAAATAGCCCACAGGTATGTTATATATGCATTTTCTATGTTTCTTACTTTTACAATTAATTCTTGTATTAAAACTATATAGCAATAACAATGACTTTTAGCAACTCTTTCAATACATTATTCCCTATTTTTAAAGAGTCACCTTAAAAAATGAAGAAAATCTGCTGTGGTGTGATTATATGTGGATTTTAATAAATGTGTTGAATAAGTTTGCCTTTTGCAATTAGATTCAAGAAAAATAAGAACAGTCTAACATATGAATTGGGAGTAAGATTTTAATGGAAACAGAAGAGTGGGAGGTTGGAAGTACATATCCATGTTTCCTCAGCACACGGTACCTGAACAGAATCCCAAAGTAAATCAAAGATACAGGATTCACTCACATGGTCTTAGGTGGAAAGTGAGAATGCTGTCTATGATAAAACAAAGAAACAAACATTGACTACTTCATTGCCCTTGTTTGTAGATTGTCTACTAAGTATAAAATTCAATTTTTCTTCTGATTTAATGATTCACTTTAATTTTCCTTTGAGGGATACTTGTAAACAGTTAAAAAGACAGAGAGTACTAACTAAAGGTTGTATAGCAATCGTACTTGGTCCCACTTCTTTCTAATCCCAAGTTGGGCTCAAGGAGACTGTCCTTTTTAATTATTTTAGCTATGACTTTCATGTTTTAAAATTAATCAGTGCAATTCAATCATTCAATAAATATTTCATGTCTCCAATGTGCCAGGAACTTCTAGGTACTTAGGACAAATCAGCAAACAAACAACAATCTGCCTTCATGGAGCCTGTAATCTAAAGGGCCACAAACAATAGATTTGGTAAATCAGTAGATCATAATTAGTGACTTATATAGTAATATTAGAGAATGATTGCTATAGAAAAAGAAGAATAGGGTGAAATGAATGGAGAGCAATGGAGGGGCAAACTGTGAAATTTTGAATACTGTGATCAGGGTGACCTTTCAAAGAACATGACATTTGTTCAAACTTGAAGGAAGTGAGAGAGTTGCCATTTGGATGTTTCCTTAGAGTTCTTATACCCTGTACATTTGCTACATTTATTCTGTTTTTTCCTATTTTAGAGTTTTCCAAATATCAGCAGATATTTGAAGATTCATTAGGATTTAATAGTGAGGGACTTAAAGCACTTTACATGTTCAGTGTACATGGGTAGGTAGGGCTTGTTGATTGTTAGAATTAATTTTAGTGTGATAAAGCAGAAAATCATCATTTCTATTGGAAAGTTCCAAACATTAGCATCTTATTTATTTTCTGTAGGGCAGTTCAGTTTCTCTAGAAAGAAAATAAATAAGTAAATAAATAAATAAGTAAATAAATACTCTCTGTGTGTATTCCATGGCCTTGAAGCATAAGCATGACTGTTAGCATTCCAATGGACATGGGAACAGAGCAAAGGGCCTTACTGTTCATTACCAGACTTTTACTTAATCCACACTTTTCAATATCCTTAGTGTCCTTGCATCTAGGCACTTCCTCAATAAACTCTCTATGAGGGGAGTGAGAATCTGCTGTCTCTTATAGATCTAGGTTTCAGTAGTCATTTGGCTGCACGAGAGAGGATTTTATGGCCTAGGAGTCTACCTGTGCCTTAACCATATTTGTCCACTTGTTCTCTTATTTTCAGGCCAATCCTTCACTCCCACCTTCCAGGCTCCCTGGTCCCTTTATTTCCCAAGCCTTCCTGGGAATCTGCTGGCAAATCAACTTGCTTCTCATCTTTACCTACTCTCTGCACATTTCAGATTCTTTTGATTCACTAATTTAGTTAACATATTTCAAATTGAGTTCCGTTTTCCAAAATTGCGCTCATATCTTGTCCAGCTCTAGTTTCTTTTTCTGTATTGTACATATTTACATATTAAAATTTCTTTTATAGTAATATCTGTAGGAGTCCCTGAGGAAACAGTAATGGATATATGCTAAATCTGCTGTGTGGAACCAAAAATCAGTATAATTCAATTAAATAAATATTTAGCTGAGCTTTATTTAGTGTTAGGCACTGTATAAAGTGTTATTGGGGATACACAAATTATTTAAAAAGGTTTCAATGCTGAAAAGTCTGAGAGCTTAGTGTGGGAGAAAGATATGACCTCATACCATAACTCATACCAGATTAATAAATACCATGTCTGGGGTTGAATTCTGCCCTCCAAAATCAACTCTACCCAGAAGCTCAGAACACAGCCTGATTTGAAAATAGGGTCTTTGCAGATAAAATAAAATTAAGGCAAGGTCCTAGTAGATTAGTACAGTCCCTAAATCCAATAACAGGTGTCTTTATAAGAGAAGAGATAGAGACTTGAATATAGAAACATAAGGGAGACATGGGGGAAAAGTCCATATGATGACGAAGTCAGAGATTGAAGTGATGCAGCCGCAAAACAAGAAACTCCTGGGGCCACCAGAAGCTGGAAAAGGCGAGGAAGAATTATTCATTCTCTAGAGCCTTCAGATGGAACATGGCTCTGCTGAGAACTGGTTTCAGACTTCTAGCCTCCAGAATGTCAGAGCAGTTTGCAACATTTTAAGCCACCCAGTTTGTGGTACTTTGTTACATCAGCACTAGGAAACCAGTACACCATAGCACCAGTACAACTGTGATAGGAGAACACAATAGCACACTGCTCACTGCATATAAATGTAGGGAAGCTCAAAACCCCTGCATCTACCTTTGGTCAGGTGGAAATTCTACAAGTAAAAATGTGTTTTACTTTATTAAACAACATAGCAGAAGTTCTTGGTTCTTTAAGGACTGATGTTTTAGTGATAATTGTTAAAATGAGGTTTTGAACACACCTTTACATTTTAAAATCACATATTTTCTCAAAAATAGTCACTGAAACCTTCTGAATATATTTGAGAAAATGAAAAAAAATACACATTTAGCATCATGTGATCATTATTTCTTAAAGTAAGTTGAATGCCATTACAAAGCATTCTTGGCTCACTCACACATTTCCTTCATATCAATAGATATGCCCTCATCAGTATTTGGCTGACTTTTTAACTTCATTAATATTAAGAGTAAATTTCAAAGAAGTACTCTATTTTACTATTGTAATCCATATTGTTACCAAGATTATTTCAGCTAAAGCAAGAGTAATAGTTTTTGGCATATATATTGGAATGTCTTGGAAGGGGAGATGAATGTTTAAGAAACTGAAGTCTAGAAAGAAATGAATCTTGTTTGACAAATTCTAAAGACATTAGAAAGAAAATGAAAAGTGCTGGTGATGTAAGATTCAAACTGTTAACATTAGTTCAGCAATTATATATGAATTAGCCAACCCATCAACATAGAATTGATGCTCCTGAGACATTTCTTTTTTTTTTTAAGTAAGCTTTGCAATCTAATTTTTTTTAAATTTAACCAAAATCTTTAGGAAAATTAAACTGGTAAAGACAGCTATGGTTGCAAACACAAGACAGTTAACTTAAAATTGTTTGGATAGAGAAGAAAATGACTTCATTCATCATTTGTAAGACCAAACATTTCTACTTGAGTGACTCACAATATATAATGAAATAGTTTGGTTCCTTTTTTTTTTTTTTTTGGAGGCTTTACATACTAGCAACTCTTTTTCTGTGAAGAGTTTTTGTTTTGTTTTTTGTTTTTTGTTTTAATTATTATTATTTTTCTTTATTTTCTTCTAAAGTCCTATAACATCATCCAAACATACATTTTAGCTTATCTCCAGGACTATGTCTCCTCCTATATCCCCTTTATTAGTAAACTGAACTGCACAATTGCCAAGATAGAAGATGGGAAACCTTCTTATATCATTCATCCCTAACATCCAATCAGTTACTGAGTTCTTAAACCACTAATCTCACAGCTTTACCTGTTCTTTATTCTAACCACTGGTGCTCCACGTAGGTTCCATGACTGACAAAATTACTCCTGAGGTCTCCCTGTCGACCTCTCTCCTAGGCAATTCTTTGCCCTGCTGCCAGTGTGATCATTCTGAAGTACAAATCGGGTCAAGTTTAGCTTTGCTTAAAATCTTACAATGCTCTCCATAATTTTCAGAATGAAATTCCCACTGTTTCATTTGGTATAAAGCCCTTTATAGTCTATTACTTGTTAATAGTTCAGCATTGCTTCCCAAAACCTCATTATTCTCTCTGCTGTAGTTGCATTAAACCTTGAGATCAAAACTTGGGGGCACATTCTGTTTGTCTGTACCATACCTTTGGCCATGCTCTCCCCTTACAAAAATGGAGCTACCCCTCCTCATCATTTATGATAAGCTGATGATAAGTTATTCTGCAAAACTTCATTCAAATATCACCTCCTTTGTGGGTCTGTCAGCTGCCTAGTTTTAGTATAGTCAGGTAGAGAGCTTAATATTTGAGCTTTTAGTTTGGGAAGAGATTAAGAAAGCTGGAAATTTATGACTATACTTTTAAGTAAATTTTAGTCTTATCATATTTAATCTAATTTGTGTTAAATTATTTTTACTGAAATTCTTAATGCTTAGTAACTAAGAATAGTATTTAAGAGCATGGCCTGTGGAATCAGACATCCTGTGTTCAAATCCTAGCACTACCATTTGCTAGCTGTGTGATTTTGGATAAGTAGTTCTCTAAGCATCAGATTGCATAAAATAATACCACTTACTGATGACACAGAGCTCATGTTCATTTTCAGATCTTTCATGATTTCATGATGTAAACCCTAGAACTATATTCAAAAGGTTTACATGTACGTATAGTCAGTCTAGATCTTAAATAATGATAATTGAGAGAGTATGGCTGTAATATGTTAAATATCTGCTACAGTAATCCTTGGGTGGCAAAAATACTAATAAGACTCAATACCATCAAATGTTATGCTGGTTATTGAAGCACCATTTCTTCAGAATAAATCATCGTTAAGAGAAAAAAGAGATGTACTTTGTGATGAGATTCTCTTTTTGTAATTTTCCACCTGCTCTCCCTAGGAATAGAGCCAGTGTACTAGGAACTGGTATTTGCTACCTAGGGTTGGTGTTTACTATCTTAGATTTATCAGCAGAAATAATCCAAAGAATAGATTGAGAGTTAGTTTTATCTTCTATTTAGCTGTGCCTGATTCAAATACACATATAATTAGAAGTTTATTTTGGTAGATTAAAGGGTTATTAAAATGGATATTTTGATGCAATTTAAAACATAATATACTCTACAAATGAAATGATATTTTTGTGTTGAATTTTTATCACATGAATTTATTTAAACTACTAAATTCTCAAACACTCTGAAACATGCTGGATTAATTAACATTAGAGAGCAAAAATATCACTACATGTTATTTAAAGTAGATTCTTCAAACCATTTTGGCAAGATTTTTGTACTAGTGCATTTTCCAGAAATATCATTTACTGGTGCTATATAAGTGATATAAGTTAAGCTGAATCATACAATGCAACACTTTATTTTTCTTTTCAGGCTTTCTGAAAAGTGTAAGAGAAAAAAACAGTAATTTATTTTAAAGTCTTGTTTTGATTTTTTTAAAATAAATGTATTATTTTCTCACGAAGTACATGTTTTGAGATATAGCCATAGGATGATATGGTGCCCTGTTTCCTGCCTAATGTAAAAGCTTTGTATCTCTGCTGTACTATTTCCTTCTCTCCCCAACCTCAAACCCAACACAAACACTCTACTGCCTTAAAAGATGTAGATAAACTCTGAAGAAACTATTGTCAATAATATTGCTTTAAAAAAAGTAGAATATCAACTTTCTGGAGAATGCCACAAGTCAGCACTAGGTGGTCAATAACACAAAAGCTATTCTGTTAGAATTATCTACTTTACCTTATTTCATAGGTCCACCTGCCTGCCTCACAACATATTCTGTAATATCCATAGTTCTCAGGTCTGACAAAGACTCCGCCTTGACCTAACATTAAAACGGCTCCTTTGAGCCCTCTACTCAACTAGGCCCAACATTGCACTTCTCTCTCTGTATTTATAGAATGCAGTTTGGGCAGTAATCCTGCTAAGTCAGGTTAGTGAATATCCCCTACCCTTGGTACCTGATCATACTAGGTGTCTGATCTGAATTCCTCATCTTCCGCCTTCAACATCTATCAGCCTGGCCTGCCTTCAGCAAGAATTCTGTTGAGTACATCAAGCAAGAATTTCCCTGACTCTGAAGTTTCCTCTTTGTCATTTTCTACCCACTCACCCCACCCTACTCCTTAGTGTATAAAGCATCACAGTCCTGTTGGAGTTGAGTCTAATTTCTTTCCCTTACTACAAGACCCCATTTTAGGGGTTCTCCTAGAGTAAGTCTGCCTCAACATTTTTAACAAGCATCATGAATATTTCTTTTCTTTATCAAGGCCTCAGACCAAATATTTCCTCTTTACTGGTCTCATAGAAAAAGAAACCTCTTTTTTTTTTTTAGGCAACAGAATTATGGAAAACTCTTAGCAAGCGCATTGAGGGCCTCTGAAAGAAGACAACCTGACATTCCATATCTTCTATGCTGTTTCATAAAATTTTTATAGTGAATCTTTGAAGCCAAAACATCATACAAAGTTATTCAGCTCATCTACCCTCTCGTCTGTACTGCCATATTATCTTGCATAGTAAGTGATCAAATGTATCGATTAAATGAATGTCAGTAGTATGTTTGTAAAAAGTAGAACTTCCCAACTTACTCCTTTTATTCAATCTGGGAATAGTAATTTCTATTCTTAATTTAGTTCAATTTTAATATGGAGTAATTTAGATAGGAATCTGTCTACTTGAAATAGATTGTGGATTTCCCCCTTACAATGGTGTGAGGATGTTTCTTATCTTACATAGGATTTAATTTAGAATAATATTATCGGATTTGGATGCTTATATGAAAACTTTCTCTACTACCACAGCCTTCTGCAAATTGACTGGAAAAAAAAAAAGATTATTCTGAAAAGACACTGCCATCTCCTTTCTTCCAAACTGGATATACCAAGGCAACTCACACAAGTGGTTACTGTTTGGGCTCTGCTGATGTTTGTGAAGTAGGCTTGGAGAGGAAGTAAGAGGCTAGAGAAAGCTCTCGGGGACTTGACAACAAAGCATGGTGGGATGTGCCCTCGTGAGGGCAGGTTCCACAATAGCATGGCTGTACACGCATACCGTACAGCACTGAGACCTTCATCCAGTTTCTCACACCTGCTCTATCACAGCATGAGGCCTCCCTGGCCTGTTGCTTGTCTCCTTGCTCTTTGCCCATTTTCCCTTCTCTGGCCTGTAGTATCTGCAAGTAAAATGTGCTGACGGCAATTGATACCCTGTGGACCAATTTCCTTTAAAAGAAATCAATAACCCTGATTTGACAACCATGTCTTTAGCATAAAAGGCAGAAAAAGTCCCAACTTGAAGTCTTTTTAATGAATGGTTATTGCGCGCCTACTATGTGTAAAGCACTTTCACACATGACAGCACATTTATTTCTGGGAAGTAGGCCCACGTTTGATAGAAAAATGAGTAATCCGAGAGGTTACACAATTTAGTAACCTTAGCAAATAAACGTTAGCACTGGAATTCAAACCCTTGTCTATTTGAGTCCAAGTTTGCACAGAGCAAAATAGGAAAAGGCGAATGCCAGTAATTACTAGCATTTATTGCTTGTTTTAGTTGCTTTCATTAAACTTTCTCAAAACAATATTATGAAGTAGATATTTTCTTGCCAATTCCAAAGAGAGACTAAAGCTTCAGAGACATTAAATAACGTGTGTGAGGTCACAAAGCCAGGAAGTAGTTGAGCAGGCTTTGAACCCCATGCCAAATGCTAAATCGTCATGCTGCTGTATAATAAAGAATGTATAGAACCTCTGGAAAGGTACAAATATAATGTACTGCTACCAGGATGTTAAAAGAAACACACACACACACACACACACACACACACACACATACACAAACAAACGCACACATAAATGTTAAACAAACTGGACAAACTCACCCAAAGACTTCAAAAAACAAGGCAATTGCTTCCTTGTCTTTCTATTTACTTAATTTAGGAAGTTCTCTAATTCTAAATTACAATTAACATGATACTCCTAAAACCTTTGTTACAGACAAAAATAAAGAAAGGTTATTATCATTTACTTGAGGAGAATTTATAAGAAGGCTGTTCTTTCTTGCATGTGGCTTTTCTAAACTTACATCGTAATTAGCTGTAAAAATGAGATTAGAAACTCCTTCCTCTGACAACCAAATTATTCCTTACTCTAAACTGCAATCACTAAAGATATTTAAGGCTTGAAGATTCACTGTTGTTTTAAATAAAATACAGAATCAAACTATCACTCTCCATTTGAAAAATCCCTAAAAACAACTGACCTGTACTTTGCAAGCAATTGTGTTCATTGACTGTATCCTGGGTAGATAAAAATAGAATTTATAAAGGAATTAATCAAACTATAATCAGTAAACAATAATTCTAACCTTGCACATTAACTTTTTATCCCAGTGCCAATAATAGGTTTTAAGACACATTAAAATTACAACTAACTTTAGTAAAATAAATTGTAATTAAAATTTGTTAGTCCTGCTTATTCTCAACAAAGGAACTATAATAGCCTAAAAGTATATTTTACAATTAAATTTTTAAATCCTTTACATTTAATTAGTGCTTCATATAACAAACATTAAATTTGATTTCATTTGAATCAAAACATTTCATTTGTTCCTTAAAACAGATAAATGAGATGTGGGCAACCAGCTTTCCTGTCCCCACCTAGCAATTGTAGAAACTGAGGATCTGAGGGTTTAAATAATGAAGCTAGAATGTTAGCACATCCAGGACTGCAACTTGAGTTTAACTCCAAAACCATGTGGATTCCATGCATAAGATCAAGACAACTCCAGGTGACAGAGGATTTTGTCTAGAAATTGGTCCCTACATTGTATTTGAAAGAACAATAAGATCCTTTAACACAAATGTGTTGAATTATGCATAGATTATCTCTCTTTGGAGTACTTGGGGGTAGGGTAGAGCAAATTCAGAAGAAAACTCTTCCAGGGGGCTGTACAACTGCACCTATAAAATAGGTCTTCTACCTGGAAATAAAGCATTAGTATGAATAGAAGGTGTAGATCAGGAAACCTGGCCTCTGATTTTTCCCAGAAAAAGAATGAGAGGCTGCAGGATCTGTCTACAATCTAGCCTCTAATGCTCTTGCCTCTAGTTGTGTTAGAGAGAAGCCTATCTCTAGGTGCTTAGCGTACAATGCAATGTCCTTAAGACTCTCTTAAGGGGAATAGGCACCTAGGAGGTGCAGTAATCAGAAAATTAATGCTTTGCTGGTAAACAGGACAGGCCTAGGACATGTTGAGATTACTTATCTCTGAAAGAGCCTCTAGTAAAAAATCTCCTTAAACTGGCGCCTCAATCCATGGAGAACAGTGATGCAATGTCAGCTGGTTAATCAATCTGAATGGTGCTTATTGACATTGCAGGAAGATTCCTGTATCTTTTTAATCCTCATACAAAATTTCTTGAGATTTGATTTTAAGCACAGATTTCTTTATGTGTGCAGGTACACAAACATGCATGTGCGAAAACAACACACCCATCAATGTCTCTCTATAGACTTTTTCTACATATTCAGTATATTTGAATGTTCAAAATCTAGACATCCTTGAGCTAGTTAAATAAGCAAAGAAGTTGTTTTATTCTAACAAATGAGAGAAAAGGTAGTTTATTTTTCAATAATGTTTCCTAGCTATTGTCAGTACTAGCATAATTTTTGCCATTATTTATTTGTTTGAAGGTGGTGGGGATATTGGCATGTGCATTATTAAGATAGTCTGAATATGGTAATTTTCATAATGAGATTTCTTGTATCCGCCTCCTAGAATAAAAAGAGTACTATTCTATTCTAAAGCATTTAAATGGCTGTAGGATAGTGAGATTCCATTATTTTTAATGAAACAAAATTTGTATTCTGTTCATTAGAATGCTGAAGGAGTTGAAGAAACATGTTCCATTCTTACATCACTTATGTAATGAGGTGGTATATAAAAAAATTAGTTTTGTGGTGTCAAATGCATGGATGGAATTTAAATGAGTATAAATTAATAGCAAATGCCCCTTCAAAGAATGCAGGTTTTTTTTGTTTTGTTTTGTTTTGTTTTTTGCAGTTTTTGGTAATTCATGATTTCATGGCATACATCCCAGCTTTACACAATTTTGTCAAATGAATGTGGAACACCATCTAACATTTGAAAGATTTAAAAGGCTTCCTATTTTTTATTCACTTCTCTAGTGCCTAGTGTAGTGTTTTGCTTATGATAGAAATATAATAAATGCCTGCTCAATTAAAGCAAAATAATTTAAAGTGCAACAGAATTGATTTGCAATGTGACTGATCAATTTGTCCATAAATTTCTGAACTAGTGACAGAATGAATGGTTTCTACTTTCATTCTCTCATTTATCAACATAAATCTAAAATAGGTCTATACAATTCACTCTGTTTTGTTTATTTATTTTTAAATATGTTTGAAATAACTGATGAAATACAATAAGCACACAGGACCATAACAACTTTCCATTTTCTTTAATTCTCCAGACACTAATCACGTATATTGTGGTAGTTCCCTTTGTCAATCTCAGCTTCCTGAGCTTTCCTTTCTGTTTATTCCAGCTCCATGTAGAATCTTACCACGAAATATTTATGATATAACTCACCCAGATTTTATTTATTTATTTTTACATGTAAATTTTCACTAAAATTAAGTTGATTTTTAGAATTTTGTTGATCTTATACCACATTATTCTACAGTGAGCATGATCTTTCCCCATTTTTTTTCTTTGTGTGTTTTTTTGTTTGTTTGTTTGTTTGTTTTTGGCAACAAATATATAGAAGCTTAATCTCACCAAAATTGCCTTATTATAAGATATAGCTTCTGAAACTTCTTGTATCTTCACACATGTATTTTCTGCTTTTAAATACACAGATACATTGGAAAGGGACTACACTTTACTGGATTTATTGAATGGTACTATACACAGTGATTATATATACATATGTCACAATATGTCTGTGAGGTAGATATTACTATCCTAGAAACTTAAACTATGTTAAACACTTGTTAGGATCACCAGACATATAAAATGTAGAAATGGCATTTTAGGAGCTTCCCCATCTGATTCCAAAGTCTGTGTTCTTTCTACCATACCAGATAATAACTCAAAATATAGTTTTGAAATAAAGCTGAGTGAAAACCTAATCTGGTAAAGTCCATTTTTTGGTCAGTGCATTTTTGATTCCTCAAACACATTAATTTTTGTTGACTTATATAGGTAGATTTTACGTCCACCTTGTTGTAATCGTAAACATATTTATTACTATAGGATATTCTTTCCCAGTCCTTTACTGTCTGAAAAAAAAAAAGGAAGAAAAAATAAAACTCTGAGAACAAACTGAATCTGGCATGGAATTCCTGTTATTCATTCTCCTTCAGATAATTTTCTTTTTTATAGTAACAGACACCTTTTGCTTTCTACATGTAAGCTACTGAAAGTCGCACATAGAGTCAAGACACACACAGAACTTAAGATACAGAGAGTTTTTCTAGTGAATTTCCTCAAGAGATATTCTAATGAATTGACATGTTTGTATATGTGCCCATGTTAACCTTTTGGGAAGATAAACAAAATAACATTCACTAACGTAAAGTTTACACCACAAAACTCCAAGTTTGGTGCACAGTCCTAAGTTCATAAGAATCCTGAAGAAAACTTGACATATGGACAGTCGATTAGGATGTGTTTACTTGGAAATACCCTTCATTTATCATTTATACCACTATGAAACACATTTTTGTATGAAATTTTCAGCCCGTGAGATTCTTACAGGAATAACCCCCTCCAACACCTTGTTGCTGATACTGTTATTACCCTAGTATAATATCTGACAAGCAAACAGTTCTTTAAATATCAACTGACTGGGTTGCAGGTACATGTTTCAGGTTTGAAAGCTTTAAAACTGTTATTAGAAAATATTTTTCATGATACATGTAGAGCTTCTGAAACCAAATTATCATCATGTTAACACAAGCCTTTTATTAAGGTGATTTGTAGATAAGTTAAACAAGACATTGCTTGACCCCCCAAAAAAACATAAACAAAAAAAACAGAGGACATTATTAGTGACATAACTCTTTGTGACATGTATATACAGGGCAAGTTTTTACCCTTTCATGAATCTTCCAATGTGATTTTGTAGGGGAGAAATATGTTAAGAGTAAAATAACAGAATCAACTATGCCAGTTGTCTACCAAGAATTAAAGTATAAAATTAAGTGAGCAAATTTGAATGTATGGAATGATGCTCAGCCTGGTATCGACACAAAATAACATTAAATAAAATAACACAATCAATCATAGATGCATTTACCAAATTACAGCCACTCTATGGTGGACAATTTCCCCAGGACTCTCAGGGATCACACAAAGATCTTTTATGAGTCTTTGGTGAGTAACCTTTGTGATTCTGCAAATATTCTTGTCTCTTACTGAGAATAGTGAGGTCCTCAAGCATAAACTCTCTGTCTCTAAAATTACAAACTCATTTACATCTGAATTTGCCGTCATCTCCTCTACAATGTTGACAAAATAGTTCCCTCATTTAAGACAAATTGCTCCACTGCTCTTGGTCTCTTCACATTCAAATATATTTATCTAGGACATACATCCGATGTTTATTTTGTCTTCAGTGATCATTTCAATGTCTCCCTCTCTACTAGTCATTTTTTTCTTCAGTATCTAAGATTTCTTAATCCTCCAAAACTGACCACCAGTTTTGGGGGTCAACCAGTTTCTGTCCTCTACTCATGGGATAGACCTTCCAAGGATGGCATCATTCATGCCCGCGTCCCACCTGCACCTATTTACTGATAACTTCCAGTCCTATAACTTGAGCTAAGGATTCCTTAAGTCAACCACTTAGTGAATATCTCCTTTCTCTTGGAAGGTTCATGGGCATGTTAAACTCAGTATTTCCAAAATATAACTTATTACTCTTCCCCCAAACACTGTTATTTCTTCTGAATTTTCTATATTGTTAAATGCAGTCCACCAACCTTAAACAAGGAGGTAATCATTTACCTATATTTTTGTTTTACCTCCATTCCATAATTAGGAAGGAAGTTCTATCTATCCCACACCTAAGCTTCACATTTGCTTTTACCTCATAGCATATTGCTATTGTCTTTAACATCTGCAGTGATTAGCTTTCTAGCTTGTCTCCCTACATGCAGTCTTCATTCTCTGGAGTTCATGTGCCACATTCCTGCCAATGTAATACTTGGAAAAATTGCAATTCTGATCATGTTATTTCCTAATCTTAAACCCTTTGATACCGCCTCATTTTCTGTAGGATAAAGTCAAAGAAAGCTGACAAGTGAGATTCTAAACTCATTCACCTGATGCAAAATGCTCTATATACTCTGGCCTCTGCCTCAGCCTCTAGCTCATTTTTCAAGAATGACCCTCAAGGACCAAGCTATTTCACACTTTCATATTATTTTCCCAGTGCTCCTTGGCAAGAAATACATTCAACCAACATTCATAAAGCCAAATAGTATATGAAAGAAAATGTGGAAGCAATAGCAAACTGGCTACCAAAATACATGCTTTCCCTTCCCTAGCAGAGATTTATCACTAGAAAATCACCTTGCATTTGGTTTGACCATGTCACAGTTCTCATCAATGGATTCAAAGGGAAATCAGTGTGTGCCATTTTTGAGTCAAATCATTAAAGGATCATTATGCCTTCTTTATGCTCTTTCTCTTCCCCTGTTCATCTGCCATATGCAGAGAACAATAAGCTCCTAGGGGAAGGCAAAGCCATAAAATGAAAGAAGCCTGAGTGCCTGAGACAACACATGGAGAAAGCTGTCGGCCAACTAGGAACATCCTCATTGGACGTTTAATTGAGGCAGATAAACACTTCTATTGTGGCAGATTACTAACATTTTAGATTGTATTTATTACAACTGGTAGTATAACCCTAATAATACAGGAGACAAAAATGAGTCAAGTAAAATGGAATCCTTGTCATTTAGAAGCTCTCAGTTTAGTTGTGTGATACTTTCCCATAATGTTAGTTGATATAATTTTTAATAGCTGCATAATATTATACTCAGAGTACAAAATATGATTTATTCATTCTCCAAATAGCAGATATTTCTATTCTAACTTTTTACAATGACACAAAACAATGATTGATAGCTGAGGGTACATAATTTGTTTCTTATTCTGTGTTATTACCATGATCTAACTCCCTTGAATAGGATTGTTGACCAAGGGTTAGAAGATTTAGACAAATCTTGATCTATAGTCTGATCCACTATAAAAGCCTGACTCATAAACCTATTTCTGAGTTGGAAGGTTGACTAATTCCAAGAGGCTGGCTTTTAAAGATTGTGACATTGATACACAACATTGTAGAATTATTTTTATTTAATAAAGATTTATGGCATTTTTTAAAAAGCAAACTCTGATATCTTATGAACATTTTCTATTTACTGAAACAAACCCAAGTTATTTTCATAATAATCATCTTTCAGGTAAGAAAAAAATATATTAAGCTCACTAATCTTGATTAGTTACATGTTATACCTGAGGCGATTCATGTTTATGGGTTAAAAAAGTGATTTTGCCTTAATACTTGTTAAAAGAGGTTTGCCACAATCAAAACATATAAATATGAGATGGCTTTCCAATGTGCCATTGAGAAGTGGAGTAGCAGACTTCTTCCAATGTCTGAATTTACTATGATATTCGCTAAAGTCAAATAAAGCTGACAAGTGAGATTCTAAAATCCCCCCAAAAAATCAAAGTTTGGTGAAGAAATATTATTGTGTCTCTTCTCCTCACCTCTAAGCACTAATCAGTACAAAGAGACCAAGAGTATAGAAATGTAGTAACACTACTATGTGACTATTTTAGATATGTATTTAAAAAAAAAACACTACATTTTATGTTATTATTTTTAATTTTTTTCTGATTAACAAATTTTAAAGAATTTGAAGTAGATGCTTTTCCCTTATAAACACAGACTTAATTTTCAAGATTTGATAAAACTATGTTTTGATTTTGAGTGTCTACTATTTTAATACAGCTCAATATCCAAAAATAGTTTTTATTTTTAATGTCATCTACTCTTTATCACAGTATAAAATAAAATCGTGAACAGCAGTTACACGTGTGCAGGAGTTTAGATGGAGGTGAACTCCTCGTTGACTTTCAAATGCAATGATAATGAAGGTGGGTAAACTCTCGGCTCTTCATTCCACCTGCAGGCTTCTGGATCCATGTGTTGATTTATGCCAGCTCAATCTTCCAACTTTTCATCAAGATGTGCAATATACAGTACCTTCATTATGAGCTATAGTTTTCTCTATCATTATAAGAAACACACATTAAGTAAGCTATCCTCAAACAGCAGTGATTGCTTTCAAGTTCCTGAATGTACTGTGGTAGGTTTGAAGAGGATTGATTTATCACTTTTTAAATAGATTCTTAATCTGCAAATCAATAAAGGTGTTTCATTTCGGCAGTGGCACAGGGTGAATGACTCACTCTTGAAAGCGGAATGAACCAATGCTGCCTTTCTTCCTTTCTTTAATATACTCAGATTACAACTGCACTTTTTTTGTTTGTTCTTTTCTTTGCTTGGATTACTTGTTAAACTCCAATGCATGGGAGTGACTGAGATTTCATCCTGGTTTCTCCATAAATGAAGTCAGGGAGTGAACATTAATCTGCTAAGAGTGTTATTTTAACACTATTGCTGTCATCATTATTCAATGAGAAGGTTAAAATTATAATATTCTTTAGCTACCCAAAATAAAAATAAAAGGTGAAAACACACAGGACATGGCCATCACCTCCGGAAGAGAGATGTGGAGAACATTTTGTACCAAAGTGATGCACAGTGTTTCTTGGGTTCAGAATTAGGACAATTAGCTTGCCAAAGTATAACAAAGAGTAAAATTAAACACATAGGCTCAATTCTTCATATGTCATTTACTCTTTATACTTTAATAAGGGTACAGTAGATTTTAAACACCCCTTCTTAGAACAACCTCTAAGGCAGTTCAGAAGTCCGTCTCAAGTATTTAGGAATTCCAGAAATAAGGCATATCAGCCTTACAGCCATCAAATGTTTCTTAAAATTTTTCTAGCATTAGAGGTAATTAAGACAAGAAAACCCAAAGAACCCCATAACAACCTTAAGTTATCATATAAGCATTTTGTAATAGTTTATATTTAAGTTGACAATGTCTATAACACTTTTCTTCTTCTGTTTTTTTTTTTTTTGAAACAATTTGAATTAAGGAACTGCATGGTACTATAAAGCCCTTAAAAGAATGGTAGTGGTGTTTTCACTTCAATTATATTGCTGATACTAAAACAAAAACTAAAATAATAACAGATAAGAAATCTAACTTTAACTTTTGAAAACTTTTAAGAAAGTGTCCTCATATTTTATTCAAATAATAAAGTGTTATTTGAAAGAGAATAGAATACAAATTTACTCAAATTTACATAAATAAGATTTTCTTTTTTAATCTTAAAAATATTTTGTTTAGGCTGGATTTAAAGAAACTATATTCTTTTTGTTTTTTTCTTTCTTGTTTTTTCTCTCATTCCCTCCCCACTAGTCTTAATAAAAAGACCACTTCTTTTTTTTTTTTTTTTTAAGCTGAGCCATCCTGCCACCGGTTGGCAGCTCAACGGCTGCTCAGCTCAGGCCAGGGACCGCTGTTGCTCAGAGCTCAAACTCTTGAGCGAGCTCTTAACCAACGGAGCCACTCATCCGGCCCTAAAAGCCCACTTCTTTAATGTATTTTTTCTTCACATATCATCATCCATAGACAACGTGGAAAAGAACTAGAGGTGAGATTGTGTATTGTGTTTTTATTTAAAAGTTATGTTTAGTGAGCGCTCCTATCCAGCGGGTATACAACTTTTATTTAAAGAACTAAATCTATTGATGGGAATCTCCAGTTGAAGTACATCACCCATGTACTTATTAAAATAAAATAGGGAGGAGAGTAGAAGAGACAATCAAACACTGTTACAAATGTTTGGTGAGTTTTCCTAGATCCTTCAATGGCATCTTTATACTTGTCTTTTATACGGGCCCTCTGGGGAATGCCACCATTTATCACCCTTCATGCATGAACTTCCTGATCTTGTTACACTGCATGGATTGGGTAGACTTTCCTCGTGCCAATGAGCAAGTGTAACTCCAAACCGCATGTGTGTGATGCATCCTTGTATGCTCAGTTCACAGCAGAGTGGCAGATACGTAGTAGATACTAAGTATAGGGCTTAATAAACTCATAGTGCAACATCTTTATTGATAATATATTTTCAAAGCGTGGAAGCATAAATGTTCATGAAAATGAACAGAGTACATGGGCTTGAAGATATTCCACAAAGAGTTTATTGGAAGACCATTGAAAGAGGAATTTATGCCTCTGGTTGACCCTAACAAGAGGGTCAAAGCACAGAGACCTGAACTTCCAGTATTTTCTTATTCATCTTCTTAGTCCAATCAGCATCTCAGGGAAACACTTCCATGGGACGCCAAATCATTTTGCCTGTAAGACTTTCTACTCTTATGTTACCTTCACCTCACATTCATGAGTCATGGGAAGGTACCCATTTCTCTTGAACTATTTATATTTTAACTAGACTGAGATATTTTATTTTGTTCAGGAGCCAGGCATATTCAGAATTAGACTTTTGTCCATCTAAATTATCTAAACAGGCTTCTCCTTTAACCAAGAAAGTGGAGAGACACTACCTGCCTTCAATACCTATTAGTACACAGCATGGGTCATGAATATTCAAGAAATTCAAGCCAATGATTACAGCATTAGTGAAAAGTACTTAATGACAATTCCTATGAGCCCCACATTGAGTAACAAATGGACATCTCTTTATGTACTAGATATCTTCTTGTAAAAATATATATGATATGAAAGTGTACAATTCTTATTTGGTTTTACTCATGATTCTGACTATGTATGGCACATATACTTTTGGGTCGTCGGGAAAGTCATGACGTATTTTTCTATGTTTTTCAATGCAAAAATGCGTCATGACTTTCCCGACGACCTAATATTTTGACCCTAATGGAATTTAGAACATATATCTAAAGACCAGAATTCACTGAAATGAGGATTCTGTTTTTGTAAAAATGCAGTCTGAGTATCTGAATCTTCCATAAAATCACATTTATAATTAGAATATAGTGGTCCACTGACCATGTGCCTTCACGTTCTATTCCAGTATTTAGTAGCTATGTGACATTAGCAAAATATTTTATCTTTCTCAATCTATGCATTTGTACAATGGGAATAATAGTGGGGTCTATCTCATATAGTTGTTAAGAGGATTAAATGAGGTAATTCATGTAAAGTGCTTAGTACACAATAAACACTTAATATATGCCATCTATTTTACTAACTTTATGGTAATAGCTAATTAACTTGATTTTGATTGAAGCATTTTATTGCCCTTATTAAAATAAACATCAATCTATCATCTAATATTTATTGGCAAGGTACTTTGGTAAGTATTATAGTCTTATAATCATTTGCCATAAATAATTACCAAATCATTATAAATTCTGACTTCTTGAAGCCTGAATAGTTAAGCAGTTATTCTAATTACCCAAGGCTCCAAGTGTGAACTTATGACCTGGAAAATGGACAGGCTTCTGAGTTCAGTCAACAAAATGATATGAAAGATATTATAGTTTAAAGATGTTTTAAAATATTGCACACCAGTAAAGAGTCCTATGACTTTCATCAATGAAACTTGTGGCCCTCGTATCTTACTAAAATTCAAAATGATAAAAGCTACCAATGACTAGGTGCTTGCTTTAGACCAGGGATCGTGTTGATGCTTTATGTACATGGCTGCATTTAATTCACAATTTTCCTATGGGAAGAGTATAATCATTATTTTACAACTAAGAAAGCTGAAGTCCACAAAGTTGAAATAATATATTTTGAAGTCACATAGTGGGTGGCAAAAGCTGAAATTTGATGACAGTTTACATGTTAGACATGTCACTGTACCATGCCACCTTTCAAATACCTATTCCTTATTAAAGAGGCCATTTTGGTGTCATCTTATACAACAGGCATACAGTTATAGAGGCAAAGGTCTCCAAGTAATACATGTGTGTGGCAGGACCTCATCCATGTGACTTGGATCACTGCTCTGTTTTATTAAATGAGTAAATCAGTCCAATGCTAAATGAACACTGTAGCTTCTTGGTGTTAGAGGATTTAGCATTTATGGTTTCAATTATTTTGTAGAGATTTCAAGGGCCCATAGACTCTGATAATTTGTAATTTTCTTGAGGTGGCAGTTTAAATATCTATTGCCACAATAGTATAGAAGAGTCATTTAGAAAGTGTGGAGATCTAGCTCAAATAGCATCTACATTTTAACATATTATGCTATAGTATTCTGTGCACAGTTACTTGTGTCAAGTGTTTTTTAAACAATTACTATTATGCTAGGTTTTTTTAATAGAAAAATTACCCTGCCAAGAAAATTAATTACTAAAGCTCCCCTGAAAGAATCACTCAAAATTTTCAGTTACTCTACTGTATTTTTTTGAACATTTAATTATTTTGAACATATCTGATGGATCAGTCTTGTAAAACTGCTTAAGCACTGAAGATCAAGATTTGAGTAAGATATTCCTAATTATACCATTCAAATGGTTACTCTGTGCATTAATAAAATGAGAAATGATAATCTGTTTTATTTTTTAAAAAAGTAGAAAAAACCTTACATGGTAGTCAAATCAACAATAATAACAATAGTTTCAAACTACACTGAGATTTGTTGTTTAACCAGATATTTATTATTTATTATTTAATTTAATTCTTGAAACAATCACATGAGGTAAATGGAATTACAATTATCTTAACTTTAAGGGTAAAAAAAATGAGACTCAAAGGTATTAAGAAACATGCTCAACACTAATAAATTAAATGTGATCCAGGTCAGGTCATATAACTCCAAATTCTGTGCTTTCATTTAACAATCTACTTTGTTAATATTTGTTTTAACATTTTAAACCAGTATTGATATCTGAAACTGATTCAAGAATTATTGCACTACTTTTATCCAGCCAAAACCTACTTTTTGGGGATTAATTTTAATGGTGACCACAAAGTCACTCGATTTCACTTTAACAATTCCATACACACTTTCTTAAGTGAACCTTACAATGATGTTAATGTAATTATTAGTACTGAGGAAAATGGAGCACCAAGAGAGTGTGTCCTAATGAAGGGAAAGAGAGACACCTTTTCAGGGAAACATATATTTAGCTGTAGAAACTGTGATCTCTTCACTCCAAGTATCTCTTTATTATTAATAATAATAATAATAATAATAATAATAGTATAATGATAATACCTAATAATTAATTTGATAACAAAGAATGAGCAAGGTCATGTAATTATAAAATTATTTATTCATTGAGAGAACATTTCGTAGAGTGGTTAGGAAATTTTCAAAACCCTCAAGGTATAATGAATTTCTCAAAATAATAAAATTTGTCATACATCTAATTCTATCTTTATGTTCATTTTATCAATTAGAAAACTGAGATTCAGGGAGATTGAGTAATTTTCCTAAGATTGCGAGGCTAATAAGTAGGGAAGAAAATAAAGATTAGGAACTGGATGTTTGGATTTTTAATCGTCTAAATATAAAGTCAAGAAAAAAAAACAATGAAAAGGACATAAATTATTATGAAGCAAAGCTTAAATAAAAAAGAAAAACATGAAAGCATTGGATGTATTGAAAAATGTGAGATGGTAAGATAAAGACAAAATGTTTCTGGAAATAAAATAAATTGAAAAATAAATGGCAGGGGGAGAAAATAGGAGAACTTAAAAGAGAAATACACAAGTGTCCCAAAAGATAACGAACAAAAATATTTGTTTCATAAATGACTCACTCAAAGATACTCTTCCATCTTATAAAGACATAAAGATATTAGGCCTTTGGTACAGAAGAAGTTAATAGCCATGAGCAGCCCAGAGAGCAGCCCTCTCCTGTGTCCGGAAGCTAATTACCTTTGCTTCAGGGCCTGTCACCAGGTAGCCTTGGCTTAATCACTTTTAGGCTGGGAGGAGTACATGGGTTTTAGAGTAAGTCACAAAACTAAATGGACATAATAAAAAGCACTGGACCTGTGTTCACTGAAGAGGTCAATTTATTTCATAGCACGAAGCTATTCTACAGTTTAGCAAGAACAATCTTACACAGAATCCTACACAGAATCCCTGGCAGAAAATGCTACCATCTACTGAAATTCATGGTAACTTATTAAACACCTGGCACAGAGTCATTTATATGGCATTAAAGCAAAAATATTTTAAAAAGAAGTCCCACATGTAAAGTGCAAGGATGTAAATTAAATCTGCCTATAGCAAAATCCTTCAATACTGCTACCACTCTAGAAATCTTCCCTAGTCTGGTCTACTTTTCTTGATAAATTATCAAAGTATCAAATGTACTTGCCATAGAATCTGAAGGAACCATAATGAAAACAGTTATTTGATTTTTCTCTGGTAGTTTTTTGTCCATCTTGCTTTTTCTCATTAAAAAAAAAATAGCATTTACAGGACAACCCAAGAAACTAAATGGTAAATCTATGACTGTTTTCACAGAAATTAGAAAAAAATACATCAAAATATATGTAGCAAAGCTCAGAACATGAAAGAAATACTTTAAAATAGCCATATCCATGATAGATAGTAACAATATCTTGTGTTTACCCTAATTTTGTTTCTACTGCAAGAGATTTACTTGAAAACAAGGCAGAAAAGGAAAAATTGGAGTAATGATAATGATGATGATGATGATGGTGATAATTCATGTGGTTTTGTAATTCAAAAATAGAGTCCATAGAAATCCTTATTTTTTCTCCAGATAATGTATTTCAATTAAGTCTTTCTACAGCATAGAATGTATGCCCATATGAACATAGTTTTTGTAGTTTATGTGGAGTCAAAATAATGCTTTTTTTGGTGTTCCTATTTAATGTTACTCAAAAATGTGTGGGTTTTAGATTAAGTAAATGTGATTCCAACGTGACCAATTCAAAATGAAGAAATTAGAAAAAAAACAGTTGAGTTTTTAAAACTTCATTTTTATATTCTATTTACTAGAGCTAATTATAAATAGGCTGAATGATGAAATTTTGAAGAGGGAGAGATGCTACCGAAAAATAGGATATAGGATCATACATATAAAGCCTTTTTTATTAAGAGGGGAAATAGAAAGATGCTCCACTTATGTGATCTATTCTTACAATAGATATATATATTTACGTCTGCTGCCTTTTATCAGGCTCTTCAGGGTACAGCCAGTCTAATGTATTTTAGTGTAAAAAAGAAAGAAAGAAAGAAAGAAAGAAAGAAAGAAGAAAGAAAGAAAGGAAAGAAAGGAAAGAAAGAAAGAAAGAAAGAAAGAAAGAAAGAAAGAAAGAAAGAAGAAAGAAAGAAAGAAAGAAAGAAAGAAAGAAAGAAAGAAAGAAAGGAAGAATGGTTTTCATTCCATGTTCTAATTATATTTCTTTAAACTAAATTTCTGTTCTGTGTTTCAGATGCTTGACCAAGTCTTTGGTTTTATACCTATAAATTTACTGTATGTTTTCATATAGAAATACCAGGGAAATTATGAGCACAACTTGTTCAATATATATATATATATATATATTTTGTTACTTTGGCTGAAGTGATGAGGGGTGAGGATTGAAGATAGGTAAAAGTTGACACTATGAGGGCAACCCTTTTTTTTTTTTTTTGTCTTTTTGTTTTCTGAAACCATCCCTCAGATAATAATGAACAGTGGCTATCCTCTTCTTAAGTCCTCCCTCAATTGTGCGTGGAAAAATCTCTCAGGTAACCCTGGTAACAACAGGAGAAGTTCTACTAGTTGAAATTACAGAGGCAGGGTAATACAGATGGGTGCTTACTTTTTAAGTCCATGCCAAGAAAAACCTTTACCGCCCAAAAGAAAAGATTTATTCATTGAGGAAAGTCTATATTCCCTCATCTCATCTTTTCATGCTCATGATTTGTTTATTTGTTTTGATTTATTAATTCTAGGAAAACATAGATTCCATGTATTTCATTGTGAGGTAAGACTAGATAGTAGATTATACCCTTTAAAATGCTTTTGATGATGACATCAGGTTTTAACTAAAATAAGTGTGATATAATTGTTGCTATTCTCTAGCTGGATATACACAAGCAAGAAATAAGAATAGTTAAATGCTACCTCCCTCAGCCCAACCTCACAGCCTGTTTGTTATCAAGTCAAAAAAAAAAATCCTTCTATCTTCTGTTAGAGAATTAGCAAGAATGGAGCAAGGAGTGTGGCAATAAGATAAGGATTACATGATTTCTATAACGACCTGGATGAATGTCCAGTATCTCACTATGACTTAGAGGCTTGCTTCTTGGTAGCTACTTCATCTTCAGAAACAGCTTTGTATTTCAATCTAAAGCTCTATTAATGCAAATGGGTTATCAGCTAAATTTCCTTTGGCTTCTGAGATTTAAATACCATTTTGAATTCATTCATTAATGTTCTGTGTAAACTATTTCCCTCACTGAGGCACGTCTACCTTCCTAGAGCCACTTTTAGCTACTAATTCCTGATATAGGTAACAAGAAGACGGCTGTTCCTTCATTTTCCCACCAAGTCTCACAAAGAGCATTCACATACTAAGCAGACGTTACTGAAAATTTAGAATGATGGAGTGGGTTTATACCACACAAACACAAACAGCGTACAAATGAACATCAGATTTCCATGTTGCTAAATGCCTTAGTTTTGATGCTATTTGAAATTACTCATTAGCCATCTTTTGCCTCAAACTCTAGACCTTGCCAGATTGTCTGACTTGTTTCTTTACTTTCTTTTGTTTCTCTCTTCCTTGAGTTCCTGACACTCAAAATCATGTTCATTACTTAGAAAGATCAGTGTTTTTACTGTCTCCTTCCAAACTTCTCACTCAATGTGTACTTTCTGTTCCCAAACTATTTTTCTTAAAAAAAAAAAATCCATTTCTAAGAGGAACTCTTGGTAGTAGCTATATATACATGTATGTGTGTGTGCGCGTGTGTGTGTATGTATGTGTGTGTGTGTGTGTGTGTGTGTATATATATATATTTGTATAAATCTATTTTTCCCCCACCTGCTCCAGACATTTAATTTTTTTAAAAAATGAAATCAAGTAAAGTAACCTTTGGTGATTTATATCCTACACATGTAATTGGAATAATGACTTCACATCAAGCAATTTTAATGTATGGCCATATTAAGGAGGAAACATGTATTCAATATGAAAACTAATACTCAAATAGTAAATACAATATAATATTATTAAAAATATAGTCAGTACATCTTTACTCTTTAATTATATAAATGTATGATGAGGCTATTAATAATACATATTGATCCATTTTTATTAAATTTTGACAAGAAATTAATTTTGTCCTAGTATAATCAATACCTTTAAATGGAACCAAACTCATATATGGTATTGATTTCTAGGGAGGGAAAAGTCATTAAATTTTTGCTTAGGGGAAAAAGTACAATTATCCATAATCTGAATTCTGAAAAATACTAATTCATATTTTTCAAGAAAAAGACATGGGGATTTCCAGTGATATTGATGTATAGAAAATCTCACACAGGAGCATTTTTAGATGGAAGAGTCACTTTAAAAAGAAACCTTTGATTGCTTTGTAGCAATTAATGGAAAGTTTTGCCTGTACTAGGTGCTAATTAAATATTAGTGATGGATATGTTCGGTCATTTGGTTGCATGGCATAGATAACCTGGCCAAACTAGCTAAAATAACAATCTAAGAAAACAAGGCCAGGATTTGGGCTGGAATACTGTCTCGCCTGAGCTCCAGGGACAAACTATATCTCCCAAGGCGACATGACATTTCTTCACACATGTTCTCTTCCTGTATTGCCAACAGCAGCTTCCATGTAGCTGTTACTCCCTTGTAACTACCTAGTTTGCACTTGGCTTGGGGTTACTACCATCTCTCATGCTCTGTATTGTACAGCAATTTTGATGTATCTTGTCTCTTATCCTGCTTCCAACTGAGTTTCTATAATTTCTTAAATAGTAATATGATTGCCTGCCTTATTTTTTTTCTTTTTTGTAATTCATAGGTCAGACATCATTGGCAAGACCATGTATAGATTTCTTTCCTTGGATTAAATGGCTGCCTAATCCCATCAGCTGAGACTGAAGGTATAGAGCACACCCTTGGTCAGAAGAGTTCCCTTAAAAGGGAATTCTGTCAGAACAGGTAGTATGAGGTCTCTCAGGAGAGCAAATAATTATGGATTGATCTCTGATCAATAAGAGGGGTATGTTTTAAAAATAACAAACCAGAGGACGTTATCTTGGTCAGATTCTTAAACTGAATCAAATAACCACAGCTATCTAACACATATGGATAACATTCACAGAATAAAATTCGGTTCTTATTCCCTACTTCCTACCTCTTTTCACACTTACTGTCAGTAACTGAATCAAATAATCTCAAATAAGTAGGTGAAGTGACACAGTAGATGAGGGGCATGCACAATAGAAAACCATCTATCAGCATGGAGATGCATAGTAATTAGTTCATTTTGATATGCCTACCTCATAGCAACTTCTCCTGGGGAAACCAAAGGGAGAGTTTAAGGAAAATTAATATGACCTTTGGTCGTTGCTTAGAGAACAGCTCCCCTTCTTTTTTTTTTTTTTTTCTACCGATGGAGGGGATAAAAGACTAGGTAATTAAATATTCGTTCTCTCTCTATGGAGTTTGTACGACAGCTAGTCTGTTCACGTTTAGAGACCAGAAAGTCTAATACAGAAAATGAGAGAGCAACAGGCAGAGGATAAGTTCACACTAAAAAACACCAACAGGTTAGAGTGTGGATGTCTGAAATATACTTTTGTATCAGTCATTTATTTGCTTTTCTTTCTCTGAGAGGATGAAAGCTAATTGGGCAGGTGGGGAGGGGGTCAAAGTGTAATTAATTCCAGAAAGGGCAGGTAAAGCATGCAGATTTTTTTTTCATATTCACACACATACACTCACAATGCAGATGGCTTGAGGAGATATTTATTCCTCAGATAAACAGACTGATCTATACGCCACATAGTGTGTTTTATCTAGTTGCTAACTAAAAAGCAACCAAACAATATATTTAAATGAGTATGCAAAACAGATACCTATTATCACTCTATACTAAATATAGAAAATAAATGCCTCTACAAATTCCTTTGTAAAGGAAAGAGAGTCCAATTTCTGCTGGATATGGAGAAGAAGAAGAAGAAGAAGAAGAAGAAGAAGAAGAAG
>NW_017732407.1:340226-348570 GCF_001890085.2 Hipposideros armiger | reverse complement strand
AGGGAGAGGGGAGGGGCAGGGGGAGGGGAAAAGAGAAGAAAATAAGAAATAAGAAAAAAACATTATTTGCATTGAGCCTGGGAGTCTCCCTCCACGGTGAAGTTTAACATATTTTTAGCAATGCTAAGAACAGAAACAACCAGCTCTTGAACTTTGAAGTAATTTGTTCATAACTGTGTTTATACTGAGATGGAAATATAGAAATATATTTGTACAGAGGAAGGGATTTTTTTTTGGAGGGGAGGGCAGTTGTAATAATTGTCTAATTAAACCCAAACTACCATAAGTAAAATGAATTAAATGTGTAAATTCAACTTCTGACACTTTCATTGGGTGGGTACATATACTACGTTACTTCTAAAAACAATTCTTATGTTATTCAAAAGCCTAGTGTTAAGAAAGCTAACAAGATTTTTTGAAATTTTTCTTTCATAAAAGCATGAATAAGTATCAAAGCAACAGGATGCCCTTCAAGCATTTAATAAACATGTGAGTTCTTGGGGAAGAACACAAAAGAAGACATTTCTGGATAGCAAGGTGTTTAAAATATACCTGGGAAGGGGAGATGAGCACATCTGAAAGAGGGATGGTATAGAATACACAGCTAATCAGAAGAGAAAGATCAGTAGGAGCTTAAAGAATAAGGAAAGACTTGGTAGATAAACTAGAATAAGGGCTTGAAACGGTGGATATATAGTAGCAGAAAGAAGACATTTTAGGGCATGTGTGTGTTAAATCCACACAGCAAGAAAATCTACAGGTACATGAGAAGGGGAGTGGATGAAGTAGAGATGGGAAGAGCGTGGCTTGTTTAGGGAGATTAAGAAGTGGAACCTGGCAGAAACTGAGGTGTCCTATTGGATTGTTTAGAGAAAGCTACAAAATATATGGGCTACTTAGAAACCAGGAGATGAGTATAAACTTTTGCAATTCAATTATAGGTGGACTCATGCTGGGGTTTTCTTGACTTAGCTCACAGAGAGTGGGTAGAAACTTCCACTTCTAATATTTACAACTATTTTATTACACATGATAACACACTTAAACTAAAGAAAAGCACTCATTTGTTGATGTGACTAGAAAACAATTATGGTAAATAAGATAATTAGAAAATTTGAATATATTTTCCATTTGTTTATTTTAAAATAAATCATACATATACTTTAAGGACCTGAGCATCTAATGATGAAGGGGAGGAAATGTTGAAATAAAATGTTTCCAAGTCCCTTCAAACCTCAAAGTTGTTCATTCTAACAGATTAGAACCTCTGTGAGAGGGAAGAACTGTGACTAACCTAGTATAGACTCTTAAAAGTGCCTGGTCCACAAAAGCACTTAACTTGGTAAGTATGGAGAGAACATACCTAAGTATATATGCTCCCAATATATACTTCGATTTCAGTTTCATTAATGTTTTACAGTTTATTCAAATCTCACTCAAAGATGATAAAACAATACTAGTTTCTTATAAAAAAACAGACATAATTTCAGTAGTGCCTTACTTCAGGATCCTACAACTGAGACCTCTCATATACAAACTAACCAAGAAACACAAAGCACATCAAAGGAATCAATAAAGTAAGTGTTTCTGTTAAGTGCAGGTGATAACCCAGTGCTCAACCTGGGGGGATCACTAGAGTGAATGCTAATGCATCTGTTAACAACTGCTTCTTCATTTGCTATATAGTCTTGTGGGTATCTTGTTGATTTTCAGAGCAAGGTGTTTTGGGTGCCCATCTCACGAGTGGAAGTCTTTAAAGTTAGGGTGCTAAATGTGGAATCCAAACCCTTCACTCCTTAAGGAGAAGCTGAGAGTTGGGAGTTCCCTCCCAAATGTATGGCACTGTTCTGGTAGTGGACTTACAGGAAGAGTATATCTTAGACTTCCTACATATTTTAATTTGGGCATTTTCTCATTTGCCCAATGTGGAGATGGTACTCAGCTAGTTTCTGGATAGCTATACATTTGGTGTGGCCTTGGGAGGAGGGGAGTTCAGGAGCCTCCTATGTTGCTGCCTTGGTTGACCTTTCCTCCTGGATATGTTTGTTTGTCTCTCTGTACCTAGGTTTACTCAGTCTGTAAAATGGATCGAACTATGGTACCTTCCTAATGGGTACATATTGAGAATATGAAAATTTCTGAGCATATTGATATGCAAATCTTTGAGCACACTGCCTGGCACAGGGAGCATTCAAAACACATTGGCTTCCACCATCATCACTATATATATATATTCCCCCCCCAACCATGTTGCTTTGTTCAGAATTGCAGAGAAAATACAGATTCTCGAAGGTAACTGTAGGATAAATAAATTATGCTAGGTGAGAAATCAATATTAGATGTCTACCAATATGGGCATATAGGTAAAAAAGGTAGTCATAATAATTTGAAAAGAAACCCTTGTGAAGGTAGAGTAATTGTAAAGTTAGAAGTAATCTTATGTTTCAATGTAATAATGAGTGAAAGTCTTCTATTTCAAAAGCAACAATTTCACTAGTCTATGTGATTTTAATATATGCTCATCTTATAGTCAACTGCAGCTCCTAGACTAATATCAATATTCCCCAAATGACAAAATTGCATCAACTGAAAATTTGGTTTCTGCTCGATATTCTGTGTTAGCTTTGCTATTTTAGACTCAAATAAGCTGTCTGAAAAAGCCTTACGAAGTCACTGTCATTCCTGATTGCGGTTCGTATTACATTACCTGTAGAATTCCATCCGCTGTTGAATTACTCATCAACAATCTGATCATTCCTTCATAATTAGAATCGTTTGGTGAAGGATAAACTCTGAATATTAATACCAGAAAACTAGATTTAGAACAAAGAACAGGATGGAAGGCAATTTTGGAATCCATCATTAGGATTTTTAGCTTTATTGTCATAGAAATTATCCCTTACTAATGAGTAAACAGCCTACAATAGACAGCAACAAACTGATCTTTTCACTTATTGTATTTAGTTAAGACATTTTTCTACTAAGTCTTCTTGAGTTGGTCTTCCCTGGCATATTTTTTTAATGTGGCATTTAATTTAAGTTAAATAGGAATTTAACATAAAGTAAAATAGTGAATTATTTTGACAAAATGCTATGAATAGCAATCATGTATTCTGTGTTGCTTTCTTTCTTTTTCTTTATTTACTTTGTTATCCCTTCCTCATTCATTTTTAGCACAAAATATGTAGAGGTGAATTGGACCTTGGAGACAACTTAATTCAATGCTCTCTGTTTACAAATGATACCACAGAAACCTGAATAAAGTAATTCCTTAAACTTGAACGCAAATTGGACTTTTGTGATAAAAGATACAACTCACTGTCCAATAAAATCTAATATGTCTAAATCCATATTAACAAAAGTGTAATAACATAATATTTTATTATAATAACAGGGGATTCTATCAGTGGGTAAAATCCCTTTCATAAAAAACAATAAAAAATAATTTGAAAGTTTGTGAAAAAGAAAATGCAGAAAATCAAAAATAAGATATTGAAGAGAAGACTCTTACACATTTAAATCTAGACAGCCACTTGGAATCCAGTTTGAAACTTCAAGGTCTAAAGTAAACTACAGTAAATGTGTAAATGTCATGGTAATTTTATTTTATAAGTTTTTAGTAGGAAGATACACATATTAAAATGCATATTAAAATATAACTCACACATACACTTTATGTGACTTTCATTATCACAGGACAAATATAAAGATAAAATTCCTGTAACTTATTTATTAGAAAAACTAAGTCAGAATTTTGATGTACCTTTGAATAACTATTTCCTTCATTCAGCATTGATGCTTGTCTGGAAAGAATGTGAAGATTTTGGTCATACAGACACAAGGAAAAGAATAACACACATATTTTTCCAAGGGTAGAATCCTGTATCCATGTACTTTGGTACTTAGGGGAGGGTGTCATTCTATCAACTTTGGACTCCTAACTAGAAACTTGCATCATAAACTTTTCATAGGAAGTGTGTCCTGATTTGTAGCATGTTGACTTGGTGTCCAACCAGATGATGATGGTGGAGAGGTTGCCTACATAGTTCTTTACTACAGCGCCAATTTCTATGCCTTTTCCATATCCCTAAATAACCAGGATAACTGTCTCAGCCTGTATTAAGCAACCCATGGCATACATTGATAGAGGGTTAATAACTATTAATGATTGAGAATAATTGTGGCATATAAACAGAAAGCATAATTGATCCAGACAGAGATATGTCAAATTTTAAAAAATAACCACATGTGAGATAGGCTATAATGTAATTGCTTTACCTTATATATGCTTGCTAATAAAAAAAGGAAAATTAAGCTCTCGTTTAAAATCCCCCTGAATACATATTTTGATAATTGTTATAATTAAAATGGCAAAGGTTAAAGACAATAAGGAAATCCTAAAAGCAGCAAGAGAGACAACTACTTACTTACCAGGGAGCTCCCATAAGACTATCAGCTAATTTCTCAACAGAAACTTTGCAGGCCTGAACGGAGTGGCAGGAAATACTCAAATTGATGAAAAACAAGGGTCTACAACCAAGACTACCTAGAAAGGCTATCATTTAAAATTGAAGAAGAGATAAAGAGCTTCTCACCCAAGAAAAAACTAAAGGGATTCATTATCACCGAGCCAGTATTACAAGAAATGTTAAAAGGACTTCTTTAAGCAAAAGGAGGGGACAAGTAAGCAAAGATCAAAAACATTAATAATAAAATGGCAATAACTATGCACTGATCAACACTCACTTTAAATGTACATGGATTAAATGCTCCAGTCAAAAGACATAGGGTAGCTGAGTAAGAAAATAAGACCCATGCATATCCATTCTATAAGACACCCACCTAAGATCAAAAGACACACACAGACTGAAAGTAACAGAATGGAAAAAAGATATTTCACACAAATGGAAATAAGAAAAAAGCTGGAGCAGCAATATTTAGACAAAATAGACTTTAAAATGAAGACTATACTAAGAGACAAAGAAGGACATTACATAACAATAAAGGGATCAACCCAACAAGAGGACACCACCTCAGTAAACATTTATTCACCCAACACAGGAGCACCTAAATGTCTAGAGCAGGGGTCAGCAAAATTTTGAGACAGAAGAGCTGCCAGGGTTCAGTAAACTGTGGCTAATGAGCCACATGTGGCTCTTCATGTACATACATGTGGCTCTGAAGTAAAATTGAAAATGAAAATAAAACTATCATAGTTTCATTTATAAAATTTTTAAAGGATATTGTTCACATAATGGTGATTATGTAAAAATATATTTATGGCTCTCAAATAATTTTTAAATTGTGAGGGACAGGATTGACTCTTCCAGGGGTCGGCAAATTTTTGAGACGGAACGTACCCAAAGAGCCACATGTGGCTCGTGAGCTGTAGTTTGCTGACCCCTACCTGGTCTAGAGCAAATACTGACCAACAAAAAGGCAGAGGTCAACTTGAAAACATTCTTAGTTGGGGACTTTAATACTCCACTGACACCAATGGACAGATCTTCCAGACAGAAAATGAACATAAAAACAGTGGCCTTAAATAACACACTAGACCAGATTGACTTACTAGATATTTTTAGAGCATTTCAACCCAAAGTAGTAGAATATACATTCTTTTCAAGTGCACATGGAATGTTTTCCAAAATAGACACGTTAGGCCACAAAACAAGTCTCAATAAATTTAAGAATATTGAAATCATATCAAGTGTCAAATGTAGGTGTCTTCATTTGGTCATTTCTTTTTTTTTTTTTTTTAAAGATTTTTATTGGGGAATTGGGGGGATGGGAACAGTGCTGGGCAATTGGAGGAAGGGGAACAGATAAGTTGCTATCATTTTGTTCTTCAGTCTAGTTGTGGAGGACGTTGCTTCACTGGCCCAACTTGGCACCATCATTGTGCTCTTCCCCGGGCGAGGCCGACCAGTCGTCGGCTTCTGGACGGCCGCTCACCATGGCCGCTGGCCACTCACGCTGGCCGCTGGCCACACACGGTAGCCCATGGCAACCTACTGCCACAGGGGCTGCAGCCTACGCCATGGCCAGTGACCCACGGCAGCCCAGCTCCAGGTTGAGCTGTTGTTCAGCATCTTAGCTGTAGAGGGCAGTGTCACTGGCCCTCATATGTGGGATTCGAACCGGGGCCCTCTGGCATCCCAAGCCAGTTCTTAACCAACGCGCCACTCGGCCAGCCCTCATTTGATCATTTCTTATTGAATAACTTCTACACTTAAAGGGCCAATATTTTTCAGTTTTTTATATCTCCTTAAACAAAATAGGAAAAAACAGTCAGTCAATGAATTGACAAAAGCCTCTTCTTTAACTTCAGAATGCTCACTGTACATAACAAATTAGAAAAATAAAAGTTTTAGGGTTTCTGGCTTCAGTCTATAGTGAAAAGTACCGATAATTGGGTATAATTTTCCAGATGTTCTTTAATTTCCTCCATAATATATTTCAATTTCATGATGAATTTACTAAAAGAACCTAAAAGTATGATATTTTAAGCAATTGTGTTTTGGTTTTGTAATTATGACTTGTAGAATATTAGGGTTGTCATATCTATACATGCAATCCATTTAATTGATTTAGACTTATAACTTACCACAAGGAGGTGACTGATCTACCAATAAAAGCATAATTTGACAGGTAAACAATTGGTCAAATTCCACCAACCAATCAATTTGTCAACATTTCTTCTATGTTATCTAACAATTCCATTCTTTCCAAATTTTTTTTCTCCTCCTCGTCCTCCCCCTACCCTCTCCTCTTTCTCTACTTCTTTTGAACTCTTGCTTTTGCATTACTTAAGCTGGAGCTAACTTGAGAAATAGCATTGTGTCATATCCATCTCTATATCCTATAATAAGTGCTTGGTATATAGTCCTGGCATGAAGCTGTTGCTTAATATATGTTTATTGAATAAATAAATAAATAAAAGGTGTGTATCAAATAGTCTAGTAGTTTTACTCAATTATCTATATCTACTTGATTGGTAGAAGAACTTTAACTATCTATTGACTATTAGCTTATTCAATTGATTTTATGGTTGTTTCCCCAATATCTTAAGATCATTGCTTGTCACCCCATTTGATTATTGCAGAATGAAAAATGCTAATCACTTTGAGACCATTTGAGGAACACTGCCATAAAAGTTTTTAGTACCAAATTGGAGTTCAGAGGGTATAATGATTTCATTTGTTTTAGGTCAGTTTATATCAATAGATGTAATCATAAATACAAAGATTTGAAAAATTGCTAATCTATTTGGAAGCCCTTTATAACAACTTAATATAGTTTAATTAGGTGAACTGTATGTAAATGTATTTCAAGATGAGAGTAACTGTGAGAAGTCATTAGTAATACAGCCTCAGTAACAGAGACAGATAAATGGCACTCTAGGAAGGAGTGAGGAATAACAGATTAAATTTGAGCTAAGGCACTCTAAAAAAATCATTAAAGATAAAGTGATTCTGACCTACTGAGATGACTGATCAAAATGGAAGAAAATTAACAGCCAATAATCAATATATGAATGAGTGCCTCCTATTCAAAAGAGGAAAACAGGTACTACATTGGACAGTCTATGGTAGTACATGTAAATAAGAAAGTACATAAAAAATCAAGACTATAATATGAAAAAAGTAATTTATTTTCTCAGAGCATTAAAGATTGCTTTAGAAGGGAGGTAAATTTTTCAGACAGTATTAATCTCTTTTTTAACCTTTTAATTATATTTACGCATCAGAAAGAAATGGTTCAAATGTAGGAAGACCACAGGATGCTGCCAGTAGTAGTTAACCTGAAATGCATTAAATTTGTTCAGTTAATGGGATCAATCCCTATGTAATATATTAATTACTGCTAGAGACGTGGTGGGTGTCTGATCATACTGTGAATAAATACATAGCACAAAATTTAATATCTCTTAGGACCAAAGAGCTATGAATTAAACAGGGTTGGCCTCAGCTGGAAAGCTGTTAGACTTATCATGGGAAAACAATTATACTTCCTTACTAACAGGGATTCATACCCACAGAATAAACACAAGACTATTGTAGACAAAGTAAAAAAGGAAATTAACTTAAAGATAAATATTAATTTCTTTGCAAATCGATTATTTTTTTGAGGTAGTAGATGGCTGGCCAAAAATATAGTTCTTTCACCTAGCTAAGCATGAAAGCAAATCACTAGTGACAAAAATGGTGATATTAGGAACGAATTTGGATGCTACACATATTCAACTCTTCTAGCAATATAGTTTACAAGTTTCATTATACTCAATACAGAAGGAGGAATGCATATGAAATCCTTTCCTACTAATAGATGTATGTAAACATAT
>NW_017732407.1:335547-337716 GCF_001890085.2 Hipposideros armiger | reverse complement strand
ACAGTCAATGATCACATGGCTCACATCTAGTAAAGTTTAATCATGAGAAAAAGTAATTTAAATAAAAGCAACCAATAGTTAATTAATGAGAGGGATGTGTTAAAATCATACAAAGTTATTACCATAATAATTACAAAAATAATTATAAACACCATTAAACAAGTCTTTAATATGATTCTAAGTACTTATTAATTAGTGATGTTTATTTCTAAAATTTTAAAAGATGGAATGCTTCTTTAAAGTCAATTAAAATGTTCAGTATAAGTGTGTAACTCTCTGGTTGTTCTTAAACATATGTACGCATATAGAGAACTTTATGCTCTTCAACTGTGTCTACTTATTCTTTATTTACAGTATTTTATTAAATGCTTTTAAAGCTTTAATCCTAACATAAGTGCCCTTCATAAATGAACAAAAATGTTTATGATTTTATTTTTACAAATGAATTCTTGTTGTATATAGTATTTATGCAATTTTCTGTCTCTCTATAAACCTTATATTTTATAAACTTCAGAGGAGTTTATTGTCTCTCTTTCTCACTTTTTCTCTGTATATTATATACTATATATTGTATATCATATATCATATATCATATGTCATGTATCATGTATCATGTATTATATATTATGTATTATGCACTATATTATACACTATATATGTTATATATATGTATATACATATATGTGTGTTTATATATTATATATATATAAAACCAACCTCATATGTACACACACACACACACACACACACACACACATACACACACGTACACACATATAACTGCACATATACGTATTTATCCTATACGGCATTCTCTTAACATAATCTTCAAAATGAAGAATCATTTCTGTTTACTTCAACATTACATTAAATTGTTTTTGCTTTCTTTTTTATCCCTCAGGGTAGAACCATTTGCTGAGAGTGGCCCTTACTGTTTACATTGATTCAGAGGTTGTATTTCTGTTAAGCCTGTTTCAGCTATAAATTTTCATTTTTCTTTAGCTATTACAGAGAGTGGCAAGGAAAAGAAAAACAGGCAATATCTCTGGAGTTACTTTATAGCACTAGAAGAATGTGACTACAAGTTAAATATGTAGCATCAGATATTGGGGAAGAGGGTGAGAATTTGATTCATGGTGCATCAAAATTCCATTAATAACTAATCAGGTTACAATGGTATTCTTTTGAATTTCAGAAGTGAGGAAAAGTGCAAATAGTGTTTGTTGAAATTCACTTATTATCGTGTTCTCCCTCTGTGAAGGCACTTCACAATGTCTACAAGAATCCAAATCATCATTTCCTTCGATCCCAGCTCATTAGCATTGCTACGAAAGCTCCCTAAATTATTGCTTACNTATGGTTCCACTGTGACCTCAGTATCCCCCCAGGTTCCAGGAATTGAATGGTATCTCATCTCTTCCCTTGTGAACCCCAGTTCCCTCTAACTATGTTCCCATTCAGTGCTCACACTCCGGAACAGCCAATAGCAGCTTTGTTTCCTGGCACTTGGCAAGCTGATGCCAGAGAGACATCTGTCCATTCTAGGAGTTTGGTCTTCCACTTACTGCTCGGCTGACCCATGTTCATTAATATCCTAGGTTTGGACCTTGAGTTTAGACCTTGGATTATAGTGCTTGGTCCAACCCAACCTTGAACTGACCTGATTTGGGAAATGATTTCTGGACTGTACTTGCAGAAAGAAAACAATGTGTAGACTGGAAGAATTCTCAAGAAAACACTTTAAGGTTTCTTTTTAAGACAGCCTTTGAGTAGCATGAATATGACAGGGATATTAAACAACATCCGTGTTAATAATGAAAAGATTGGAAGATGCCATGGTCAAGTGATAGACAAGGAATACTGTGCAGCCTTTTAGGACCCACACCATTTATTATAACATACGCTTCTCTTAGTGTACTCCTGGGTCCCAGCTTACTTCATGGCTGTTTATTTGAAACTTAGAAAGAGGTGGGGAATTTTATGGTTTCAGGTCTTACATTTAAGTCTTTGTTGTGAAAAAACTTTTAAGTTTGATGTAGTCCCATATGCTCATTTTTTCTTTTACTTCCCTTGCCCGTGGGGATGTATTAGTAAAAACATTGCTCAGGGTAATGTCTGCAAATTTAGACCCTATATTTTCTCCTAGGAGTTTTATGGTCTCAGGTCTTA
>NW_017732407.1:330459-334585 GCF_001890085.2 Hipposideros armiger | reverse complement strand
TAAAAAACAAAACAAAACAAACCAACTATAAACTTGTGGGATGTTGCTATCTCAAAAATGTATTCTAATGTATGTATGTGCAACAGACTGTAAGGCTTAAGAGTACAGGCTGAGGAGTTGCTCAGTTGGGTTCATCGTATGGCTCCAATTGTCACTTTGGGCTAGTTTCCTAAACTCTCTGTGACTCCATTTCTATACATCTCAAATGGCTTTGTGAAGATTATATTAGTCTGGCATATAAAGTTCAATAAATAGTGGCCATATTTTCATGTTAGACTGGTATCTTAATGCTGATATACATAAAAGAGAAAATATCCAATAATCCTATTGACAAGGCAACCCTTGATAATAAAACAAAAACAACTAAAACAACCAGACAACAAAAACCCTAATATATCTCCTTTGTATAAAAATGTAAGCCATACTATAAAGTAAAACTAAAAAGTAAAATCCATCTCTCTTTCTTTTCCCTCTTTTCTCAAGAGTTTCTTATGAGGCAATTTAGCAAAAAATGTACAAATGGCTATTATACATTTTTTTAACTATTTATAAAAAAAAAGTTACCATATTCCCCGTTATATACATTTTTTTCTACACCTAGCTTTTTGTCCTACATGTAATTGTATATCGTTGGGAGCTTTCCCTATTGGCACATGCAGTGCACTCTTAGTTTTTAACAGTTGCACAGTATTCCGTAGTATGGATTTATCTAACTAACTATTGTTGCCAATTTAGGTTGTTTTAGTAGCTGATAAACAAAAACAATATTGCAAACTTATTTATACATTATCGACAGTATTTCTAGCAGTGTCATTTCTGGATCAAGACCATGGACCTCTTAAAATATGACATTTTGAAAATGTCCTTGAAAGATGTAGTATCAACTAAATGCCCATGTACTCTTTCAATGGTTTTTGAGAAGTCTTAACCTGGGAATTTTCCTAGCTTTAAATTTTGCCAATCTGGTGATGTAAAAATTCATTAAGGCTGATTAACATTCTCATTTAATTTTTCTATGCTGGCTAACAAAAAACAATGCTTTGATTGCAAAATATCTTGTGTTATTTTAATTTTTGTTAAAAACATAAGCATGATAAAATTGTAATTATTATATAACTGGGTGTTTCTGTATCTCTCCATGGAAGGATTTTCAAACATCATTATCCTATCTTATGAGATTTTTTGGTCAAGAATAATTAACAACCTGAATGCAAAAACTTGTCTCTAACTTTCAAAATTTTTCTTTCTTCCTAGGATTAATATACACACAGAGAGACACAACTACACACACACAGATGTATGTGCATGGGAAGCTCTCTACTATCCAGAAACAAGAGCACAGGTACTTCAGTGTATAATACCTCAAGAGTTACTATTTAAAGAAACCTAACAGGTTAAGTATTTAGTAAAGTTATAATAAATTCCAATGTTCTGAGGAATGTTAAATCATTATAAATGTAAGATAAAAGCCAATACATGAATATCTGACATTTCATGTGTCTCTCTCAGTGGATCAAACAGATTTCTCAAATTTGAGATTATCTATTAAATCTGCTTAGTAATCCATATTTCATAACTAGAGCAAATTTATTCGAATATTTCTCCTGAAAGTTGAAAGAAAGCACTTCATTTGTTTTCATAAAATTCTGCATTTATTCAGTTTCTGGAATCAGTCAGGAGACAAACTCTTTATTCTGTTGACTTCACACAAAATGTCTGGTTAGTTTTTATTTGTGAATCTCAGTAGGTTTCTAACACATTCAGAGGAAAATATAGCCAACTTGGAATAATTTACCAAATGTAAATGTAGGGGCTTTCTTATGAGCATGGCAAATTAATGATTACTATAAATCATGCCTGTCTAGTTCGTATTAGAGCATCATAGTGTATAAACATATCTTGAGCTTTTTCAGTGTTTTAATAACTGTAACTGTCTGGGAGAAGAATCTATGTTAAAATTTGTAGAAAGGGATTGATAATAAGTCATGCTTGTAGAGGGTAGAAGCGATTCTCTGTTGCTTTACGATTTGAGTCTTTACTCAATGATTTTCTACATAATGATTTTTCTACAAAATAAGAAGTTTATTACAGTTATAATGTACACAAAAATAAAATGCTCCTTTTTATTTATATTGCTTGGTGATGCATTATTGTATCCTTAATTAGTACATTAAAGTATTCTATAATTTCTCAATTCTTCAAAATTTTAATGTAAGGCTAAATCACGGGAGCGCCCTCTGGTGGCCAAAACAATGCTATTAAATTTTCATTACAGAAGTACTTGGTTGTCAAGCGACTCCCCTTGAAATTCTAAAAGTTTATTTGACATCTACTTCATATTGATATATTTATAGTATATTGATTCAATTGATAAGCTACAAATTGCCAATGTATTTTCATGTCTGTCACCAAACTCATAAATGTTTCACATACATAATTCAATGCTTAAATTATATAAAAAGCATTATATTTCTGTATAACATAGAGAATCGCAGATTACCTTAGACCCACAGAATTATGGAATCATAGACTTTTATAGCAGGAGTAAATCTTAGAGGTAATTTAGTGAAATCCCCCCATTTAATGAATAAGGAAAATAAGGTCAAGATAGGTTAAATGCTTTGCATATAGTCATAGAGTAATTATTGCAAGTCCTGGGGCTACAGTCCATTTCTGTATGTTGCGATGTCAAAAACTATAAAAAATGTGGTCATTAAACTCTGCTTCAATTTATTTTTTAGTCCCTTTACATGGAATTTGTACTTATGCTTATTTTAACCTTTTCATGATTGTTCTAAAATTCTTGCTTCTGAACGTTTTACCAGGGTAAGACATAAGCAGCATGTTATTTGCAATTTAAAAGTAAAGTAGAGGAGGGCCGGCGGAGTGGCGCATTGGTTAAGAACTGGCGTGGGATGCCAGAGGGCCTTGGTTCGGATCCCACATATGAGGGCCAGTGACACTGCCCTCTACAGCTAAGATGCTGAACAACAGCTCGACCTGGAGCTGGGCTGCCATGAGTNAATTTGTTTATAACATTTAAGAGACACCTATCACATACTTCTCTGTGCTATATTTATTTGCAAATAAATCTGATCACCTTTGGAGCTGGGATCTGCATCTCTCATATATTAGCGTTTCTTCAGGAGTTAGCATTAGAGCCTGGCACATTGTAGAACGCCCTTTCATGGTCACAGAAAAATAAAATGGCATCATTGTCTGTGTTCAGTATTCAAACTATAAGGATATCCTAAAGTCTAGGCTTCCTGGCATCAGAATTGGTGTTCCTGTGCTCCTAGCAATTCCTTTTTCAGAGAGCTCTTTTCAGTCATACAAATGCATAAGAAGGTGGAGATTAAAGGGGGGCCCAGGAGCTATGCTGCAGAAGGGGCGTGAAGCCTGTGTTAATCTAAAAACACCCACATCCACTCTTACAGTCAGGATGATAGCTCTCAGGCTGCTATATTTCTAGGACGGGTCATTATGGGAAGCGCTTTTAGAAACTCATCCAGAAGCAAGCCACAGCTTTGTGTTCTCAGGTCCTAACACTCCTGATTTTACAGACAGTTCAATGTTGGGAGTTAGTAAACCAAGGTTGGCCAGATGACATTTTTTTTTTTAATTTAAAACCTCTCAGAGGTACGATAAGACATGAATAAATGTTCTGATGAAAGCTGTCACAGTCATCATCAAAAGTAAAGAAATACTATTTCCCAAAATGTTGGCTTATATTGAAATATAAGAATTAGCCATATGAAACTCATTAGTTATCACTGTAAAGATGCTTCAACGGATGATGATCACCATAAAATGCATAAGTATTCCTCATGAGAACCCTCAGAAAACATCTATTTTTTCGGTGTTTTAGCATAAAGATGTACTGCTGAATACGCAGTTAATTTTTATCATGTGTAAATAATAAATCTTAGACTGAACCTAAGATATTCAGATCTGTCTTTCACCAATTAGAAAGCTCAGAAGCAAATGGGAAGCTTAACTCTTATAAGTGCAGAGGTATGTGATATGGATTTCTATACACTACTTTCATTTCTGGTTTTATTTATTTCTTGATTTCTTTCTTTATTCATTTACATTTTATTTTATGGCTCCTTACTCTGACTTTCTA
>NW_017732407.1:323660-325026 GCF_001890085.2 Hipposideros armiger | reverse complement strand
CCCCAATTCCCCAATAAAAAAAATCTAAAAAAAAAGTAAAGTAGAGGAATAAAAGGCAGAAACAAACAAGCGAACAAAACATAAGACTTACATTATTTTCCTATTCCTGTATAATAGATTACTTTAAAGTTAGCATTTTAAAACAACCCCTACTTAGGAGCTCAGTTCTGTAGGTCAGAAGTTCAGCCTGGTGTGGCTGGGTTCTCTGCCCAGGGGAGCAACAGGATCGGAATCAATGTGTGAGCTGGGCCTTGTGTCCTGGAGGCTCTGGGGAAGAATCTGCTTCCAAGCTCATTCAGCTTTTCCACAGAGCTCAGTTGCTGTTGTATATGACTGAGGGCCCTCCTTCTTGCTAGTTTTTGTCTAAGGGGTTGCTCTCAGCTTCTAGAGACTGTCCTTAGTTCTTTGCCACGCGGCCCCTTCCATCTACAAAGCCAACCACAGGGAATCCCCTTTTGTTAAAACCCTCTCACACATCAACTCTCATTTTTAGGATGCACCTGATTCCTTATAAGAAGCCTGCATAAGGTCACAGGGCTATTTATAGGTGAGTATCACCCACAATACGTTCTCCTACTTAAAGCCAATTGTGCTATATGACACATTCTAATCATGAGAGTGATTATCCAGCCACATTCACAAGTCCTGGGCTTGAATAGCACATGTGTGGGTGCTTGGATCTTGAGGGCCATCTTAGAATTCTCCCTACCACAACAAAGTGGAGTTTTCTCACTAAGGCACACCCTCGATGACAGGGAAGATTTTACTTCTTTTTGCAGAGGTCATGATTTGTGCACTATCTCAATATATAATTTAGCATCCCAACAGAGGTTACACACTAAAAAAAGTCTTACATTAAAATATACTCTTTAAAGTTCATTAACTTTTCCATTGAATTTTGAAACATTTCTGGCCCTGTGGAAGTTATATTCTAATGGGAAGAAAGAGAAAATGAATGATCAATATAATCAATAAGTAAATCATCTAATATGCTAGGAGATGAAAAGTGCTATGGAATAAAAGTAAAGAGATCAGAGATCAGGGTAAGAAGAATTCAGTGTAACAGGGAGGGGACACGTAACTAGGATATCAAGGGTGTCCCTCAGTGTGAGGGTGAAATTTGAGCAAGGTCATGGAGGAAGTGATGGAGTTGACTATACAGACAACTGGGGGACAATAATCAAGGCAGAAGGAACAAGTGCAGTGGTCCTAAAACAAGACCACACCTGGCTATTCAAAACACAGCAAGAAGGAACATGGGACTGCAATGGAACAAGGCCAAAAAAAAAAGAGGCAAGGTCAAGAGGTAAGGAGGAACTAACCACATGGCGTGCTGTCATAGTAAAGTCTGGATAAAATGAAACAC